>NW_024420525.1:0-2179 GCF_014898765.1 Herpailurus yagouaroundi
GGGATGAACCAGTGAGAGCCGGGCCCGCGTTCCCTAGTGCACTTTACTGGCGAAGAAGCACCAGACGGTCCCGGCCCGCGCCTCCGGGATGCAGCGCCGCCTTCTGGGACTCTGGGGAGGCTGTGCCCTCTGCTGCCTCCCAGCCCCGGGTCTGTGGAGGGAGGAGACCCCTGGACCGCAAGGGAGGTCCCCTTTCTTCCTAACCCCAGATTGAGAGGTCTCCAGCACTTTAGGGACAGATCCATGATCTCTCTTGTTCCCTAATTGCTCTGAAGTCGTCCGAAGCAGCCATTCCACCCCCACTCTCTCCAAAGGAATTTGATTCCATGCTTGTGTAATAAAGCTAGAGTTTCTTTGCCATTCACCCACCTCTCGGCTCCTCCCGCCAATTTCTTTCTTCTTTGTGTGTATGTGTATGTGTATATTACTTCTAGGATGATTTAAAGTACATATTCCTTAAATGTTTAGAATAGACAGTAGAGAAGAAAGGGTGTGACTTAGGGGTCTGCACCCAGATTAAAATAAGATTACTGAAGTATAGTATACATTCAAAAGGACATATATTCTTTTTTTCATGTTTGTTTATTTTTGACAGAGAGACACCGAGTGAGCAGGGGAGGGCCAGATAGGGAGCCACAGGATCCAAGCAGGCACCAGGCTCTGAGCTGTCAGCACAGAACCTGATGTGGGGCTCGAACTCAAACCATGAGATCATGACCTGAGCCAAAGTTGGACACTTAAGTGACTAGCCACCCAGGCACGCAAAAAAGAACATATATTATTAAAAGTATTCTGAGCACAGCTTGATGCAATTCAGTTCAATGTACTTGTGGAATCAGCACTCAGTAAAAAAGGTACTAGGACCCCAAGGGAACACCTGTGCCTCTTTCAGTCACGGTCTATCTCTCCTTTGGGACGGCAATTATTCTGACTTCTTACAGAATATACAACTTTTGCTTGTTTTGGACTATGTAGAAATGGAATTATGTGTCCTACACCTAGCTTCTTTCACTCAAACTTATGTTAGTGATATTCATGTTATTGTATGTATAGATCCTTTCTGCTCATTGGTGTATAGAATTTCATTATATAAATAGTTTACAATATTTCTGCAACTCTTGGTGGACATCTAGGTAGGTTCTGCCTTAGGGTAATTATGAATAAAGCTTCAGTGAATATTATAGGACACGTCCTTTGGTGAACATTTTTTACAATAGTATTTATTTATCTAGGAGAGAATTTGCCGGGTCACATGTCATCCAATTTATCAGCTTTGGTAAGGTTCTTCCAAAGTGTTTCCAAAATGGTTATACCAATTTACACAAACTTCTCTCTATAGCAGTGCCTGTGTAGTGCATGTGCTCTGAATACTTGATAGCCTTGCCAACACTTGCTAATATGGTCTCTTTCATGTTATCTATTCTGACAGGTGTACAGATTTTTTTTTATTTGAGTAATATCAATCCAAGTATTGTATACAAATAGTTAAAAAAAAACCCACAACATCCAAATTGCAGATCAGGACTTGCAATAAAAAATCAAAAGCTTTATTTCCCCCATGAACACCTCTTCCCCAGAGGCAACACTTTCTTTTGTTTTCTTTTTTATTTTTTTTTAAATCAGGGTTTTTTTAAACAGACCATTTTTTAAGGACAAGTTTACATTTAGAGACAAATTGCACAAAAAATACAGGTTCCTCACCCCCAGTAGTTTCTATAGTACCTTGCACTAATGTGGATACATTAATTATAAGCGGTGGATGAGCCATTCTTGACTGACACATTATCATTAGACACATTATCATTTACTAATAGTTAGGGTTTATTTTGTGTTATATAGATTCATAAGTTTTGAGAAATGTATAATGGTATGTATCTACTATTGCAGTAGCATACAGAATAGTTACACCACCCTAAAGTGCCCTGTGTTCCGCCTATTACCACTTCCTCTCTCCCCCTAAACCCTAAGAGCCACTGGTCTTTTTACTGTCTCCGAAGGTGTTTTGTTGTTGTTGTTGTTGTAGTTGTTGTTGTTGTCGTCATTGTCCTTGTTTTGTTTTCTTTTGCTTTCTTTTGTTTTGTTTTTCCAGAACGGTATCATAGTTGGAAACGTAAAGCAAATGGCTTTTTCGTATTGGATCCCTTCACTTAGTAATCCACACTTAAGTTTCCTCCATGAC
>NW_024420526.1:0-5328 GCF_014898765.1 Herpailurus yagouaroundi
TGAGGAACAAAGCAAAGCAGTAGCTTTGTCCGGGAAAGTTGTTTCTCTTTGTTGTTTTCCCCAAAATAGCCATCGATCATACTGAGAGGTATAAAGTATGCTATCACTTTCTCTAACTGTAACTCCTTAGATGGCACAAAGCCAGCTCGTTCAGCCGAGGTTAGCTGTAGCTAACCCTTTCGGCCGCCATCCTCAAATGCCCTTTCATCGTGTTCATCCAAATGTTTAATTAACTACGGCGATGACTAATTAATAGACACTATATCTGCCATCTGGAACCAGCTCCCTCTACCTCCCGGCCTTACTGCTTCTCCAGTGCAGCTACGATCTTAATGAATGTGTTTGTCTTCCTTTTCATCGGATTGTTCTTCCTCTTTCCTTTTTGACGTTTCGCTCACACCTCCTTAGTGAGGCTCCCCTCGTCTTCCACCCCTTCCTTCCTCTGTACCTGCTGTGACGTTGGCCTGGAGTGCCCTTTCCCACCTGAGAATTCTTCTCACTCGTTAGGATTCACACTAATGTCACCATGTCTGTGAAGGCTCCCCTGCCACCCTGGCTGAGTGCTCATCGCTCTCGCCCCACGTGTCTGCGGGACGGGTCACCACGGTCACACCTTCCTCATTGCACAGCTCTCTCCTCCTCCAGGTTCTGAGTCCTCAAGAACACATATTCGCTATCTTTTTGTTCCTGGTCTCTATCACCGTGGAGGGCAACAAACGTAATAGGTGTTGGTTTGATAAATAGCACGAGGTCAGAGCATTTACCAAAGCTTTTCGCTTTGACTCCTGACGAAGCCAGGTATCACCCCAAGTGGTCACCAAAACAAAACTAGAGTCGGGGCGCCTGGGCGGCTCAGTCAGTTAAGCCTCAGACTCCTAATTTCAGCTTAGGTCATCATCTCACGGTTGGTGGGCTTGAGCCCCATGTCGGGTTTGTGCACTGTCAGCACAGAGCCTGCTTGGGATTCTCTCTCTCCTTCTCTCTCTGCCTCTTTTCGGCTTGTGCTCCGTCTCTCAAAATAAATAAATAAAATAAAATAAAAAAACCTAGGGTGACTTTTTTTTTTTTTTTGAATGCAAGCATACAGAAAAGCGTCATAAAGATGAGAGGTAAATTATAAACGCTCCAGTTCAGAGCTTAACACCAGTGTTCCAGACCCTTTCGGGGTCTTCATTTCAGCCACTGCCTTCACCACAACCTCGGGTTCTGAAATATCCTTAATATATCTGCACAAGTCCGGGGCGCCTGGGTGGCGCAGTCGGTTAAGCGTCTGACTTCCGCCAGGTCACGATCTCGCGGTCCGTGAGTTCGAGCCCTGCGTCAGGCTCTGGGCTGATGGCTCAGAGCCTGGAGCCTGTTTCCGATTCTGTGTCTCCCTCTCTCTCTGCCCCTCCCCCGTTCATGCTCTGTCCCTCTCTGTCCCAAAAATAAATAAACGTTGAAAAAAAAATTAAAATAAAAAATATATCTGCACAAGTCCAAACACACATTTTAGAAGTGTGTATAGGGGCGCCTGGGTGGCTCAGCCGGTTGGGCGTCCGACTTCGGCTCAGGTCATGGTCTCACGGTCCGTGAGTTCGAGCCCCACGGGCTCTGTGCGGAGCCTGGAGCCTGCTCCTGATTCTGTGTCTCCCTCTCTCTCTCTGCCCCTCCCCCGCTCACGCTCTGTCTCTCTCTATCAAAAAATGATTTAAAAATTTAAAAAAAAGAAGTGTGTATACATATAGGTATGTATACATATAGGTATGTATTGTGTGTGTATATATACATTCACATATAGTATTGACAAGAAAGCCAAGAATACTCAATGGGAAATGGCAATCTGTTCAGTAAATGGTGCTGGGATAATTGAAATCCGCAGGATGAACTTAGACCCCTATCTTACACCTACACTACTCCCAAAAATGAACTTGAGATAGATTACATACTAAATATAAGACTGGAAATCATAAAAACCCCTAGGAGAAAGCATAGGAAAAATTATCTTTGACATGCGTCTTAACAATGCTTTTTCAGATACAGCCCATAAAGCATAAGTGACAAACGTAACAGGAAGTGAGAGTATATCACTAAAAAGTGAAGGTAGTTCACTAAAGAGCAACACAACAAAAGAAACCGTCAACAAAAGGAAAAGACGAACTAAAAAATGTTAAAAACATATTTGCAATTCATGTATCTGATGAGGGGTTAATATCCAACAATTATGAAGAATTCATACCACTCAATAACAAAAAAACTAACAATCCAGTTTAAAAATGGGCCAAAGACCTAAAGGGACATTTTTCCAAAGAAAATATACAAATGGCCAACAGGTACATGAAAAGGTGCTCAGCATCACTAATCATCAGAGACATGCGAATCAAAATCACAATAGGATATCAACTCACACCTGTTAGGATGAACAAGAGATCATAAATGCTGGCCAGGATGTGGAGAAAAGGAAACCCTCATGCACTGCTGGTGGGAATGTAAATTGTGCAGCCACTGTGGAGGACAGTATGGAATTTCCTAAAAAAATTAGAAATAGAACTACCTATGATCTCGCAACTCCACTTCTGGGTCTATATTTCACAGGTAATGAAAACCCTATGTCAAGGAGATATATGAACCCCCATGTCCATAGCAGCATTAGTTACAATAGCTAAGACAGAAACAACCCAAATGTGCATCTACACAAACGAATGGATAAAAAGTATGAGGGACATCTGGGTGGCTCAGTTGGGTAAGCGGCCGATTTCCGCTCAGGTCATGATCTCGACGTCCCTGAGTTCGAGCCCCGCATCGGGCTCTGTGCTGAACTCAGAGCCGGGAGCCTGCTTTGGATTCTGTGTCTCCCTCTCTGTCTGCCCCTCCCCCACTCGTGCTCTGTCTCTCTCTGTCGCTCAAAAATCAGTAAGTGTTAAAAAAAATTTTTAAAGAGCACATTTCTTTAAAAAAATAAGTTAAATAAAAAGCTGTAATGTGTGCGTACACACACACACACACACACACACACACACAGTGGGATATTATTTAGCCATTAAAAAAAAAGAAAACCCTGCCATTTTCAATGCCATGGATGGACTTTGAGGGCATTGTGCTGAGCGAGATAAGTAACACAGAGAAATACTACACAAATTCAAATACTATATGAAATGATCTCACTTATGCCAGAATCTAAAACAAACAAACAAACAAAAAAACACAACCAAACTCAGAAAAACGGAGATGACATTTTTGGTTACTCGAGGCGGGGGTTCGGGGGACTGGAAGAAGGTGGCCAAAACTTTCAGTTTTCAGACAAATAAGTGTCAAGGATATAGTGTACAACCCGAATGACTGCAGTTAAAACCACTTTATGGTATGTTTGAAAGCTACTAAGAGAATAGATCTCAAGAGTTCTCATCATAAGAAAAAAAAAAAACTTTTTTTTTTGTATTTGTATAAGATGATGGATATTAACTAAACATTTTGCGGTGATCATTCTACAGTATACGTAAGTCAAATCATTATGCTGTGGCACAAAAACAGACACATAGACCAATGGAATAGAATAGAAACCCCAGAACTAGACCCACAAACGTATGGCCAACTAATCTTTGACAAAGCAGGAAAGAACATCCAATGGAAAAAAGACAGTCTCTTTAACAAATGGTGCTGGGAGAACTGGACAGCAACATGCAGAAGGTTGAAACTAGACCACTTTCTCACACCATTCACAAAAATAAACTCAAAATGGATAAAGGACCTGAATGTGAGACAGGAAACCATCAAAACCTTAGAGTAGAAAGCAGGAAAAGACCTCTCTGACCTCAGCCGTAGCAATCTCTTACTTGACACATCCCCAAAGGCAAGGGAATTAAAAGCAAAAGTGAATTACTGGGACCTTATGAAGATAAAAAGCTTCTGCACAGCAAAGGAAACAACTAACAAAACTAAAAGGCAAACAATGGAATGGGAAAAGATATTTGCAAATGACATATCGGACAAAGGGCTAGTATCCAAAATCTATAAAGAGCTCACCAAACTCCACACCCGAAAAGCAAATAACCCAGTGAAGAAATGGGCAGAAAACATGAATAGACACTTCTCTAAAGAACACATCCGGATGGCCAACAGGCACATGAAAAGATGTTCAGCGTCACTCCTTATCAGGGAAATACAAATCAAAACCACACTCAGGTATCACCTCACGCCAGTCAGAGTGGCCAAAATGAACAAATCAGGAGACTATAGATGCTGGAGAGGATGTGGAGAAACGGGAACCCTCTTGCACTGTTGGTGGGAATGCAAATTGGTGCAGCCGCTCTGGAAAGCAGTGTGGAGGTTCCTCAGAAAATTAAAAATAGACCTACCCTATGACCCAGCAATAGCACTGCTAGGAATTTATCCAAGGGACACAGGAGTACTGATGCATAGGGGCACTTGTACCCCAATGTTCATAGCAGCACTCTCAACAATAGCCAAATGATGGAAAGAGCCTAAATGTCCATCAACTGATGAATGGATAAAGGAATTGTGGTTTATATACACAATGGAATACTACGTGGCAATGAGAAAAAATGAAATATGGCCTTTTGTAGCAACGTGGATGGAACTGGAGAGTGTGATGCTAAGTGAAATAAGCCATACAGAGAAAGACAGATACCATATGGTTTCACTCTTATGTGGATCCTGAGAAACTTAACAGGAACCCATGGGGGAGGGGAAGGAAAAAAAAAAAAAGAGGTTAGAGTGGGAGAGAGCCAAAGCATAAGAGACTGTTGAGAACTGAGAGCAAACTGAGGGTTGATGGGGGGTGGGAGGGAGGAGAGGGTGGGTGATGGGTATTGAGGAGGGCACCTTTTGGGATGAGCACTGGGTGTTGTATGGAAACCAATTTGACAATAAATTTCATATATAAATAAAAATAAATAAATAAATAAATAAATAAAATAAAAAATAAAAAATAAAAAATCATTATGCTGTATGCCTGAAACTTACGCCATTAGACTTAAACTTACTGCCAGATATCAATTGTATCTCAATAAAACTTGGGGGAAATAGTGCTCATTTCGGGACTGGACTGATTCCCACCCTAGGTGACAATCCTCAGTAAACCAATAGCTTTGTAAGAGCTAAGGATGATTCTTATATATGCATAATGTGGAATATGTAATTGGCTGTTTCAATTAAACTCAGATGTATTATGGGGCGCCTGGGTGGCGCAGTCGGTTGGGCGTCCGACTTCAGCCAGGTCACGATCTCGCGGTCCGTGAGTTCGAGCCCCGCGTCGGGCTCTGGGCTGATGGCTCAGAGCCTGGAGCCTGTTTCCGATTCTGTGTCTCCCTCTCTCTCTGCCCCTCCCCC
>NW_024420527.1:0-25335 GCF_014898765.1 Herpailurus yagouaroundi
ATGGAATACTACGTGGCAATGAGAAAAAATGAAATATGGCCTTTTGTAGCAACGTGGATGGAACTGGAGAGTGTGATGCTAAGTGAAATAAGCCATACAGAGAAAGACAGATACCATATGGTTTCACTCTTATGTGGATCCTGAGAAACTTAACAGGAACCCATGGGGGAGGGGAAGGAAAAAAAAAAAGAGGTTAGAGTGGGAGAGAGCCAAAGCATAAGAGACTGTTGAGAACTGAGAACAAACTAAGGGTCGATGGGGGGTGGGAGGGAGGAGAGGGTGGGTGATGGGTATTGAGGAGGGCACCTTTTGGGATGAGCACTGGGTGTTGTATGGAAACCAATTTGACAATAAATTTCATATATAAATAAAAAAAAAGGTATTTAGAATTGGGAAAAATGGTTTTCTCAAAGAAGTGATCATATAAGAACAGCTGTGATAACTGGATTTCAGCCAAAACCTTCACATGTTAGGATATAGCAGAAAAGTGTCAAATTCAACCATTAGTTATTAGAAGATAGGTCTTAATTAAATATTGGGCTCATGCCATCATCATTATGTTTAATGCAAATCAGGAAGTAGTCTTGTGTCAAAATAATCATAAGACAAAGTGAGAAATATACTTTTGTAATAATATTCAATTCATGTCATTTAGAATTGTGCCCTTTCCCACCTATACATAATTCTGACACATTTTTTCACTTGATTTGGAAATTGAAAATCTAATTCACAACTAGACAACTGAGTTTTAAAGAGACGGAGAAGTGACTCTTCTTGTCAGTGACCCACATTTAATCTATGGTTATGTATTTTCATTTTGAATATTTTTGTCACAATATGGAGGCAAGAAATCAAGAAAAGAAGGCTTTTATCATCACTCTCCACGTCTCTCTGTCTTCTTTTTTTTTTCTGAATCAGCAATAGTTTCATCACAAAAAGACTCCCCACCCCCCAACTAACAGAAAACCAGCAAGTTAAAAGAGAAAGCTTTTCAATCATCCCACACATCTTTCCTCTCAGCTTATTGACCCTTCACTCAACCTATGCCATTGATCTCTTACTTCAGGGTCAATGTAGTTTCTCTTCATCCAAACTCTAACTTTTGGGGAAACTAAAGGAGTAACTTGCAGTTGTAAAACTCAAGGTGTTCTTACAAACAAGAAAGTTAGACAAATGTGGCAAAATATAATATCTAAAATTTTAAATAGAGGCAATTTTAAAAAGAAATTCCACCTTTCAATTTTATTCATCATTTTCCTTTTAAGTGATACAATAAAAACACCAAGTAGTTATTGTGAGATGTGTACAAAACAGAACAGGTTTCTACCTTCATGTACATTGTAATTTTAATGAGAAGGAATGCTATACCACACTATATAAGTAGATTTCATGTCCAGCATGGAGCCGAATGAGGCGCTTGAACTCACGATCCTGAAATCAAAACCTGAGTTGAGATCTAGAGTCAAATGCTTAATCAACTGACCCACCCAGACGCCCCCACACAATGTTTTTTAGTAAAAACAAGAGGGCATAAGGAAATAAGTAAGTGCTCAAATGATGGTCTCCTCTACCAGCATATAAACTCCACATGGGCAGGAATTTGAGACTTCTTATTCATTTTTGAATCCTCACATCCTAGACTGGTATTAAAACAGACACACACACGCATATACACACAGAATAAATAGTCACAGACAATAAATATCACATTAAGATAAATAACATTAAGGAATACAGTACTCAGCAAAACAATAAGTCATTCTCATTCTAATGCTACACCCATAATTGTTGAAGTATGGGCAGCTTTTGGGTAGGTAAAGTCTAGGTGGGCATTTCTAGGTAGAAATGGTAGGAAGAAGGACACAACAGCATAAAATGAATATTATATCATCATGGGGATGGTTGTGAAGTATACTGGTTGAGATGGCAATCCATAATAGATTGGTGTGTGTGCTATTCTCTGTGTATATAGAGAAGGGGTAGAAAGAATATAAAGAGGATAGTGTTTGCAAGTCAGTTTGAATAATTAGTCAATAGAAAAATTATATGTATATAATTATATATAAAAAATTATATATATATATGTATATATTGCAGAATAATTTTTTGCCTGAATATTTTGTGTCAGGATAATTTGATTTCTTGTTTTTTTTTTACCCTGAAATTTTATTCCAAAGTAAGTCAAAGCTGAATATACTTACCATAAAAGAAGACAAATAATATAGTGATACCTTAAAACTACAACCTATGGGCCAAATTCATTGGCCACATGCTTTTGTAAATAAAGTTTTATTAGAACACAGACTTATCCATTCATATTTTCTATGGTTGCTTTCCCACTACAATGGCATATTTGAATAGTCATGACAGAGAACATCTGGCCCATAAAGCCTGATATATTTAACATCTGGCTTTTTAGAAAAGCCCTTGCTCTGGATAACAGCAAACAGTTTGCTCATTGGAGGAAGGGGAATTTCTAGAGAAATTTACATGCTATGTGAAGACAGTTCACAGAGAAGAAAGCAACCACTACTTTCTGAATCTGGAAATACTGAAGGTGGAAGGGGGTGGATTAAGGTCCTAGATTAATAGTCATATCTTTAATCATTGAGCCTTGATGGGCTAGATGGATGAAGGAATAAGGAAGGCACTTGTTATGATGAGAAGTGGGTGTTGTATGTAAATGATGAACCACTGAATTCTACTCCTGAAACCAATATTGCACTGTATGTTAACAAACTAAAATTTAATTTTTTTTAAATGTATATTTATTTTTGAGACAGAGAGAGACAGAACATGACTGGGGGAGGGTCAGAGAGAGGGAGACACAGAATCTGAAGCAGGCTCCAGGCTCTGAGCTGTCAGCCCAGAGCCTGACGTGTGGCTCGAACTCACGGACCGTAAGATCATGACCTGAGATGAAGTTGGACGCTTAATCGACTGAGCCACCCAGGCACCCCTAACTAAACTTTAAATAAAAAGCAAACTAGGGGCGCCTGGGTGGCTTAGTTGGTTGGGCGTCCGAATTCGCTCAGGTCATGATCTCATGGTCCTTGAATTCGAGCCCTGTGTCGGGCTCTGGGATGACAGCTCAGAGCCTGGAGCCTGCTTCAGATTCTGTGTCTCCCTCTCTCTCTGCCCCTCACCTGCTCACACTCTGTCTCTCAAACATAAATAAACATTAAAAAAAATTAAAGAAAAAAGCAAACTAGAAATAAAAACTGAAAAAAAAACTGAAAAAAAAATCCTTGAGTCTCATGTCCGAGGACATAAAAGGCAATGCAATGTGTTAAAGTGAAATAGTGCGAGAGACCTCAGGACTGGGGAGATACAGATGGTTCAGCAACCACTGCAAGAATATAAAAAAATCCAATGTGGCATAGTCAGTATTATAGCTGCTCTCTGCTGCATAAGACAGTTCTTTGGTTAGGCCAATCTCTGTCTCTATCCCTGTCTCTCTGTCTCACACTCTTGTATACACACACACACACACACACACACACACGCACACACACAGCATTTTACTAAAACCATCCAAAACACTGATAAATTTTATAAATTTAGGAAAAAATGCTAGTTTGGAGTTTAGTTACTTCAGCATTTAATTTCTGTGTAATTCAGGAAATCCATGTTGTGATAAATGATACTAGAACATTCCATTTGATTTTGAGGTTACCAGATGTTTGCTCTGTTCTGCCCCTTTTTTCAGAGTCAAAGTGTCAAGAACCAAGTGGATGAATAATTAACTTTATGCCCTTGCTCTCAACTGGTGCTTAGTATATGTGTGCTCTGTTCTGCCCCTTTTTTCAGAGTCAAAGTGTCAAGAACCAAGTGGACGAATAATTAACTTTATGCCCTTGCTCTCAACTGGTGCTTAGTATATGTGTGCTGCAGATTATGAGGCTGGTGATCAAAAAAAAAAAAACAAAAACAAAAACAAAAACAAACGAACAAAAAACCCAAATAACAAAAACCACCTATGACAAAAGACAAAATATAATGCTTGAAACGATTAGCCATATTTACAAAGCTAATCTTTGGATCTTATGTATGTCTTTCGTCAAAACATTCCAGTAATAAAAGGATGTGGTCTTTAGAAACCAACAGATTTGGGATTACATTTGAGCTCTCTCAGTTATTAGGTACGTTATTTTTGCACCTTGCCTGAACTCAGTAAGTCTCAGATTCCTCATCTGCAAAATGGAGTTAATAATGCCTTTGCCAGATAGTATTTCAGAGTTAAAAATGAATATGAAATGATGGAAGTGTCTTACACGGTGACAAACAACGAAAGTAAGCACTATTGTTTTTGATGGCAGATTGTTACAGCATTCGTTTGGTCTACATTTTACAATTATATATATATATATTATATGTATATATATTATATATATATAATATATATATATAATATAACAATTTTTTCTATACCATTTTTTTCCATTATGTAATCTAAACCCTTAACCCAAATAAAGGCAATAATATTTTAACTGGTCATCTTTCTCCTAATGGGGTTATCAACTCCCCTTCATGGGGTTATCAATTAGATAAATTTGTACTAACAACAACAAAAAAACCCTACTTGGAATAAACAGGGAGATGAAAATACAGAGCTAGTGTTGGCTTTATATTGATTCATTCAGAAGTCCAACTTCATCATTTAAAATCAAAGTTCTTGGGCACCTGGGTGGCTCAGTCGGCTGAGCTTCCAACTTTGGCTCAGGTCATGATCTCACGGTCTGTGAGTTCCAGCCCCGCGTCGGGCTGTGTGCTGACAGCTCAGAGTCTGGATCCTGCTTTGGATTCTGTGTCTCCCTCTCTCTCTGACCCTCCCCCATTCATGCTCTATCTCTCTCTGTCTCAAAAATAAATAAACATTAAAAAAAATAAATTTAAAATTGAAGTTCTCTTTCTGTTCTCCTTCCCAAATTGTCAATTTTTTTCATAAAGCAATTTTTCTTTAAGGATCTAGGATAGGATGGTTACCAGTAACAACCAGGGTCTTGTTTACATTTAGCAAGAAGGTACTTTGATAAAACTGGCTAAAATTGAGAAGCCAAGATGGTAGAACAGCATGGAAGTTTTTTGTGTTTCTCGCATCCATTAAATACAGCCAGACCAACACTAAACCATCCTACACACCTAGAAAACTGGAGGATTAACACAACAATCTGCACAACCTGAACCACATAATTCAGCAAGTACCTGGTGCAGAGAGGTGAACTTCGGAAGCCAGAAGGCACAGGAAGGGAGGTACTTTTGCAAGCGGAGAGAGGACGGAGACTGGGGGGTGAGGGGTGGGGAGAATATGGGGAAAGCACCCCTCCCCAAAAGCAGCTGGAGAGAAAGTGGAAAATTGGAAATAGCCACAAGGACTAAACTAAAAAGGGAGTAAGGAGAAAGGAGAGAGCTTAAATCCCATTAAGGCTGTAAACAAGGGGAGCACAAAGGCTGCAACTCCACAGCTCAATACCTGGTGGTGCTCTGGTGGGAAACGTGAATCCTCAGGAACATAGTGGGGTCCCGGAGGTCCTTGGGCCACACAGGGAAAAGCAGTTCCACTGCTGAAGGACATTTGGTAGAGACTGTTGAAGCCGCCTGGTCACAGCAGAACCTAGAGAACAGCCACATTCCCTGGTGCTGGAACAAGGTCATTACAAGTGAAGCCTGGTGCCAGATGTGTGTTGTGATTTTCCATAATCCCTGAAATACTGCTGCTACACTATCTTGCGAACTTTTTCCGGGGCGGGCTGGCACCCAGCCGCAGTCTCGGGACACCGGCAGCAGCAGGGTCCAGCAAAGGTTCCTGGGTGCAGCTAGCATTCGGCCATTGCTCAGTGAGACCCTCCCACAGAGGGGCGGAACAGGCCAAAGCCGCAGTCCTTCAGAAATAAGGGACCAGGGAAAATAGCCGCTTCTGAGACAAAACTCAGGAGAGAGGTACTGCCTGGGGCCTGGTCACAGAGAGTGAAAAAGTGGGGAATGGATGAAAGCTAAAGACAGAGGATGGGTGCTCGATTACTGATCCAGGAGAACAGACTGTGTAGCTGGGTGGCCTCATTTTCACCGGTCCCACCCATGGGCATACGCACCTACTAGCACCGCAACACTCCACCCCAGTAGCCTAGCAGCGCCATCTGGTGGAGAGCGGAGCCGTTACACTGAGCCCCCCCCCCCAACTGGGCCAACCTCGCTCTTCAAGAACACAAGTCTCACTGCTGGCTTAGTTTATGGACTATAAAGTGCTACACAGACTGACTTCTAGGGGAAAACGAGGTAATTTCAGTCCTACTTCAATATGTAAGCAGGTCCATCTATTCAATTTTCTTTCTTTTTTTTTTCTCTTTTTTTTTTTTTTTTTTTTTCTTGTATACAGAAAGAGAAAAAATTCATTTTTATTTTAATTTTTATTATTAAAAATATTTTTTCTTCTGGGGAGCCTGGGTAGCTAAATCAGTTGAGCATCTGACTTCAGCTCAGGTCATGATCTCACTGTTTGTAGGTTTGAGCCCTGCATCAGTCTCTGTGCTGACAGCTTGCTAAGAGCCTGCAGCTTGCTTCAGATTCTGTGTCTCCTTCTCTCTCTTACCACTCCCCACTCATGCTCTGTCACTCTGTGTCTCTCAAAAATAAATAAATGTTAAAAAATTGTTTAATATTTTTCAAAATTTTTATTACTATATTTTTTACTTTTGTGTAATTTTTTTCAATTCTATTTTACTTCCATCATTTAATTTTAGTCTACTTCAGGGTATTTACTTTTCAAATTTTCAAATGATTTCCTTTTTTTTTCTTTTTCTTTTTTCCTCTTTTTCATTTCTTTTCTTTTTCTTGAATGCAGAAAGAGAAAAACTCATTTTTACTTTCAATTTCTATTAAAAATATTTATGTAATTTTTTACTGCATTTTTTGCTTTTATGTAAATTTTTTCAAATTCTGTTTTACATCCATCATTTTATTTTAGTCTACTACAGTGTATTCACTTTTTTAAATTTTCAAAAAATTTCCTTTTTATTTCTTTTTATTTTTTCTTTTTCATGTCTTTTTTTCTTGAATAAAGAAAAAGAAAAAATTCATATTACTTTTTAATTTTTATTAAAAATATTTTCTTTATTATTTCTACTATATTCTTTACTTTTGTGTATATTTTTTCTCAAATGCTATTTTTCTCCCATCATCTCATTTTAGTCTACTTCAGTGTATTCATTTTTTTCAAATTCTCAAATGATTTCCTTTTTTTTTTCCTCCCCCCCTTTTTCCCTAATCTGTCAAACCACTTTCAACCCCCAGGCAAAACACACCTAGGATCTAGCACCATTTGTTCAATTTTTTTCTGTGTGTGTTTTTTTACTTTTTTAATTTTAATATTTTTACTTAATTTTTTTAATTTTAATTTTTCTATCTCATTACTTCCTTTTCTCCCTTCAAAATGGCAAAACAAAGGAATTCATCCCAAAAGAAACTGCATGAAGAAACGACAGCCAGGGATTTAACCAACACATATACAAGCAAGATGTATGAACTGGAATTTAGAATCAAGATAAATACAATACTAGCTGTAGTAGAAAATAGATTAGAATCCCTTTATGCAGAGATAAAACAAGTAAAAAATAGCCAGAATGAGATTTAAAATGTTATAACTGACCTGCAATCACGGATGGATGCAGCAGCACCAAGGATAGATGAGGCAGAACAGAGAATCAGCGATATAGAGGACAAACTTACAGAGAATAATGAAGCAGGAAAAAAAAAAAAAAAAAAGGAGATGAAGGCAAAAGAGCACGATTTAAGAATTAAAGAAATCATTGACTCATAAAAAAGGGACAACATCGGAATCATGGGGTTCCCAGAAGAGGAAGAGACAGAAATAGGGGTAGAAGGGTTATATGACAAAAACATAGTGGAAAACTTTCCTAACCTGGGGACAGCCACAGACATCAAAATCCAGGAAGAACAGAGGACTCCCATTAGATTCAACAAAAAACGACCATCAACAAGGCATATCATAGTCAAATTTACAAAATACTTAGGCAAGGAGAGAATCATGAAAGTAGCAAGGGAAAAAAAGTCCCTAACCTACAAGGGAAGACACATCAGTTTTATTTATTTTTATTTTTTTAATTTATTTATTTATTTATTTTTTATTTATATATGAAATTTATTGCCAAATTGGTTTCCATACAACACCCAGTGCTCATCCCAAAAGGTGCCCTCCTCAATACCCACCACCCACCCTCTCCTCCCTCCCACCCCCCATCAACCCTCAGTTTGCTCTCAGTTCTCAACAGTCTCTTATGCTTTGGCTCTCTCCCACTCTAACCTCTTTTTTTTTTTTTCCCCTTCCCCTCCCCCATGGGTTCCCGCTAAGTTTCTCAGGATCCACATAAGAGTGAAACCATATGGTATCTGTCTTTCTCTGTATGGCTTATTTCACTCAGCATCACACTCTCCAGTTCCATCCACGTTGCTACAAAAGGCCATATTTCATTTTTTCTCATTGCCACATAGTTTTATATGAGACCTATCCACAGAAACTTGGCAGCCCAGAAAACAGTGGCAGGATATATTCAGTGTGGTGAATCAGAAAAATATGCATCCAAAAATTCTTTATCCAGCGAGGCTGTCATTCAAAATAGAAAGAGAGATTAAAAGTTTCTCAGACAAACAAAAATCAAAGGAGTTTGTGACCACTAAACCAGCCACGGAAGAAATTTTAAGGGGGATTCTCTGAGGGGAGAAAAGAAGGGGGAAAAATATATATATATATATGTAAATAAATAAATACCAAAAGCAACAAAAGATTAGAAAGGACCAGAGAACACCACCAGGAACTCCAACTCTATAAGCATCGTAACGTCAATAAATTCATATCTTTCAGTACTCACTTTAAAATCAATGAATTCAATGCTCCAATTAAAAGACATAGGGTAACAGAATGGATAAGAAAATAAGATCCATCTATATGCTGTTTATTAGAGACCCACTTTACACCTAAAGACACCATAAGTTTTAAAGAAAGGGGATGGAGGACCATCCATCATACTAATGGTCAACAAAAGAAAGTCTGAATAGCCATTCTTACATCAGACATTCTAGACTTTAAAATAAAGACTGTATCAAGAGATACAGAAGGGCATTATATCATAATCAAGGGGTCTTTCCACCAAGAATACCTAATAATTGTAAACATTTATGTGCCAAATGTGGGAGTACCCAAATATATAAATCAATTAATCACAAACATAAAGAAACTCATCGATAGTAATACAATAATAGTAGGAGACTTCAACACCCAACTCACAGCAATGGACAGATCATCTAAACAGAAAATCAACAAGGAAACAATGGCTTTGAATGACACACTGGACCAGATGGATTCACAGATATATTCAGAACACTTCATCCTAAAAGCACTAGAATATACATTCTTCTCCAGTGCACCTGGAACATTCTCCAGAATAAACCATATACTGGGACACAAATCAGGCCTATGTAAGTACAAAAAGATGGTGATCATACAGTGCATATTTTCAGACCACAATGCTATGAAACTCAAAATCAACCACAAGAAAAAACTTGAAAAGGTAACAAATATTTGGAGACTGAAAAACATCCTACTAAAGAATGAATGGGCTAACCAAGCAGTTAAAGAGGAAATTAAAAAGTATATGGAAGTCAATGAAATTGATAACACCACAAACCAAAATCTCTGGGATGCAGCAAAGGCAGTCATAAGAGGAAAGTGTATAGCAATCCAGGCCTTCCTAAAGAAGGAAGAAAGATCTCAGATACACAACCTAACCTTATGACTTAAGGAGCTGGAAAAAGAACAGCAAATTAAACCCAAAACCAGCAAAAGACAGGAAATAATAAAGATCAGAGCAGAAATTAATGCTATCAAAATCCCAAAAAACAGTAGAACAGATCAATGGAACCAAAGCTAGTTCTTTGAATGAATTAACAAAATTGGGAAACCACTAGCCAGTTTGATCAAGAAGAAAAAGGAAAGGACCCAAATAAATAAAATCAAGTATGAAAGAGGAGAGATCACAACCAACACAGCAGAAATAAAAACAATAATAAGAGAATATTATGAGCAATTTTATGCCAAAAAAATGGACAATCTGGAAGTAATGGACAAATTCCTAGAAATATAAACCCTACCAAACTGAAACAGGAAGAAACAGATTATTTGAACAGACCCATAATCAGTAAGGAAATAGAATTAGTAATCAAAAATCGGCCATAAAACAAGACTCCAGGGCCAGAAGGCTTTCCAGGGCAATTGTACCAAACACTTAAGGAAGAATTAACACCTATTCTCTTGAAGGTGTTCCAAAAAATAGAAATGGAAGGAAAACTTCCAAACTCTCTCTAGGAAGCAAGCATTACCTTGATTCAAAACCAGACAAAGACCCCACTAAAAAGGAGAACTATAGACCAATTTCCCTGATGAACATGGATGCAAAAATACTCAACAAGATATTAGCCAACTGGATCCAACAATATATTAAAAAAAAATTATTCACCACGACCAAGTAGGATTTATACCTGGGATGCAGGGCTGGTTCAATATCCGCAAAACAATCAATGTGATTCATCACATCAAGAAAAGAAAGGACAAGAACCTTTATATATATAATATATATATATATAATATATATATATATATATATATATTATATATATATATTATCCTCTCAATAGATGCAGAGAAAGCATTTGACAAAATACAGCATCCTTTCTTGATAAAAACCCTCAAGAAAGTAGGGAGAAAGGAGCATACCTCGAGATCATAAAAGCCATATATAAGCAAGCCAACACTAATATCCTTCTCAATGGGGAAAAATTGAAAGCTTTCCCCATAAGGTCAGGAACAAGACAGGGATGTCCACTCTTACCACTGTTATTCAAGATAGTATTGGAAGTCTTAGCCTTTGCAATCAGAAAACACAAAGAAATAAAAGGCATCCAAATTGGCCAGGAGAAGGTCAAACGTTCATTCTTTACAGATGACATGATACTCTATATGGAAAACCCTAAAGATTCCACCAAAAAACTGCTAGAATTGATTCATGAATTCAGCAGAGTTGCCAGATATAAAATCAACACACAGAAATCAATTGCATCCTATACACCAACAATAAAGCGACAGAAAGAGAAATCAAGGAATTCATCCCACTTACAGTTGCACAAAAGAAAAATGATAAAATACCTGGGAATAAATCTAACCAAAGAGGTGAAAAATCTATATGCTGAAAATTATAGAAAGCTTATGAAAGAAATTGAAGAGAACACACAAAAAAAAAAAAGTGGAAAAAGATTCCATGCTCCTGGATAGGAAGAACAAATACTGTTAAAATGTCGACACTGCCCAAAACAATCTACATATTCAATGCAATCCCTATCAAAGTAACACCAGCATTCTTCACAGGGCTAGAACAAATAATCCTAAAATGTGTATGGAACCAGAAAAGACCCCGAATAGCCAAATCAATCTTAAAAAAGAAAACCAAAGCGGGAGGCATCACAATCCCAGACTTCAAGCTATACTACAAAGCTGTAATCATCAACACAGTATGGTACTGGCACAAGAACAGACACTCAGATCAATGGAACAGAATAGAGAACCCAGACATGGGCCCACAAATGTATGGCCAAAGAATCTTTGGCAAAGCAGGAAAGACTATCCAATGGAATAAAGACAGTCTCTTCAGCAAGTGGTGCTGGGAAAACCGGACAGCGACATGCAAAAGAATGAACCTGGACCACTTTTTTACACCAGACACAAAAATAAACTCAAAATGGAGGAAAGACCTCAATGTAAGACAGGAAGCCATCAAACTCCTCGAGGAGAAAGCAGGCAAAAACCTCTTTGATCTTGGCCACAGCAACTTCTTACTCAACACATCTCCGGAAGCAAGGGAAACGAAAGCAAAAATGAACTACTGGGATCTCATCTAAATAAAAAGCTTCTGCACAGCGAAGGAAACAATCAGCAAAACTAAAAGGCAACCGACAGAATGGAAGAAGATATTTGCAAATGACATATCAGATAAAGGGTTTGTTTCCAAAATCTATAAAGAACTGATCAAACTCAACACCCAAAACACAAATAATCCAGTGAAGAAATGGGCAAAAGACATGAATAGACACTTCTCCAAAGCAGACATCCAGATGGCCAACCGACATATGAAAAAATGCTCAACATCACTTATCATCAGGGAAATACAAATCAAAACCACAATGAGATACCACCTTACACCTGTCAGAATGGCTAATGTTAACAACCCAGGCATCAACCGATGGTGAGGATGTGGAGACAGAGGTTCTTTTTTGCATTGTTGGTGATAATGTAAGCTGGTGCAGCCCCTCTGGAAAAAAGTATGGAGGTTCCTCAAAAAACTGAAAATAGAACTACCCTATGGCCCAGCAATTGTACTACTAGGCATTTATCCACGGGATACAGGCGTGCTGTTTCGAAGGGACACATGCACCTCCATGTTTGTAGCAGCACTACCAACAATAGCCAAAGTATGTAAAGAGCCCAAATGTCCATCGATGGATGAATGGATGAAGAAGATATGGTATATATATACAATGCAGTATTATTAGTCATCAATCAAAAAGAATGAAATCTTGCCATTTGCAACTACGTGGATGGAACTGTAGGGTATTATGCTAAGTGAAATTAGTCAGTCAGAGAAAGACAAAAATCATATGACTTCACCCATATGAGGACTTTGAGAGACAAAACAGATGAACATAAGGGAAGGGAAAGAAAAGTAATATAAAACAGGGAGGGGGACAAAACAGAAGAGATTCATAAATATGGAGAACAAACTGAGGGTTATTGGAGTGGTTGTGGGAGGGGTGATGTGCTAAATGGGTAAGGGGCACTAAGGAATCTACTCCTGAAATCATTGTTGCACTATATGCTAACTAATTTGGATGTAAATTTTTTAAAAATAAAAAAGAAAATTAAAAAAAAGAAAACTGGCTAAAAATATTGCATGATAGAACAATAGTGTATTGTTCTATCATGCAATATTGTTCTATCATGCAATATGTTCTGTAAAAGTATTGCATGATAGAACCAATTGCCTGGAGTTGGTTTATCCTTAGACCAACAAGTTACAACCCTAGAGCTGACAGTACAGTCTCCAGTAGACATTTGAGCACTATGCTATCTGTTAGAATCAAGAAGAGGGGTGCCTGGGTGGCGCAGTCGGTTAAGCGTCCGACTTCAGCCAGGTCACGTTCTCGCGGTCCGTGAGTTCGAGCCCCGCGTCGGGCTCTGGGCTGATGGCTCAGAGCCTGGAGCCTGTTTCCGATTCTGTGTCTCCCTCTGTCTCTGCCCCTCCCCCGTTCATGCTCTGTCTCTCTCTGTCCCAAAAATAAATAAACGTTGAAAAAAAAATTTAGAATCAAGAAGAGGGTAAATGAACACTAGGTAATACTAACAACAAACAAACATTTCTTACAATATTACTTTTGGTACCTACCTTAGACCTGGGAGGTATAAAGCTCTTGCTATTTACCAAAGACATGGGTCACTTTTAGTTTAATACCCCTGTGGATAAACATATCTTTTATCCTGTGCAGCCCCTATTTTTGGCACTTAGAGTATTCACCCCATACTTCTGCAGATTCTGTATCACATATTTTTCAGTCATGCAAGGGTGACTATGTGTATCTTCTGCAAGAGCTTTTGCAATTGTTACTCTGCAACACTCAAGGGTCCTTCCAACTGATAGCCTCCATTGCCTCCAATTGATGTGGTGACATTGTGTTCTCCTGGGTTAGTCTTAAGCCATGGTTAAAAAGAAAATGACATTCCTTTTGCAATTTGGACTTAACTTCATATTTCATCGACAGGTCCTTTGCCTAATATCCTCACTAAAGAAAGTCAGGGGTACCAGCAATATTGAGAGAGATCATCTTATAGGAATGATTATGAGAGTTCAAGAGAATGATTATGAGAGTTCAAGAGAAGACCCAGTTGGAAGATGTGCTGTTCTATATTTCTGCTATAAAATTCCAAATTGTAAATTTAACATGACAAAACATGAATTACCCACTGTTTCCTGTATACTCTGGGTAAGACTTACATTTGCTGTCATCATTAATGAATCACAGTGGTAATCTTTAAGAGGATCATTAAAAGCCAGTATCCATGTGTGACCTGTTAGATGATGGAGCTAGGTCTGCCATAACAAATTACCCCAAAGTGTGTGGTTTCAAACAACAGGAATTTATTCTCTCATACTTCTTTCTGGAGGCCAGAAGTTCCAAATTCAGGTGTTAACAGGGTTGGTTTCTTCTGGAGTCTCAGAGGGAGAATTAGTTCCAAACCTCTTTATTAGCTACTGGTTGTTGCTGGCTCCTTGGAATTCCTTGGTTTGTAGACATATTACTCCAGTCTCTACTTTCATTTTTACACGGACCTTTCCACTGTGTTTTTGGCCAAATTTTCCTATTCTTATAAGGACATAAATCATTAAATTAGGGTCACCTTAATCCAGCATGACCTTATCTTAGTTTGGATATTTATAAAGACTCTATTTCGAAATAAGGTCACATTCATCAATGATTAGGACTTAAGTGTATCTTCTGGGGAGACAAAATGAGTAATGACATAAGTAAGATTAGCAAATCTATGCGGCTTTTTTGTTTATTTATTTTTGAAGTTTATTTGTTTTGAGAGTGAGAGAGCAAGAGAGAGCTTAATTGGGGGAGAGGCAGAGAGAGAGGGAGAGAGAATCCCAAGCAGGCTCCACACTCAGTGCAGAGCCCCATGTGGGGTCGTACTCAGGAACCACAAAATAATGCCATGATCTGAAACCAAGAGTCAGGGGCTTACCTGACTGAGCCACCCCGGTGCCCCAAATCTATACTGTTTAAATACAATAGGTCCTGAAGAATCATGACATGATTGGAAACAGCAATCTTGCGAGAGACACGAAATTAACTAAGTATAGCACAGTTGACAATAGAGAAAAGATGGTAAAGATGGTACATGGGCACTAAGAAGACTCTTCACGTGTACTAGTTGGCTGATAAGTACGTAAGAGCCTCTTTTCTTACCATTATGGTGAATCTTCATGGACAGATTACTATAGCTGATGTAGTCTTATGGATTTTGCAACATAGTTTTAAATTTAATTGTTTATATATAGAGACATGCACAAATGTTGCTGAAGCCTCAGTTACCTAGCAGACTTAGAAGCAGCCCTAGTTACTGCCTAGATAACACCAAAGACCTTGCATTGTTAGTAGTATATCCCAATATCTCCCAAGCTACATAACACGAATTTCTGTTATTCCACTATTTGAACTAATTCAGAACAGTATTGTGTTGAGTTTAAATAGCTAGCCATTGGAATCTCTGAAAATATTTTACATCTCCTAGAGTTATACCTAGGAAACCACAAAAATAAGTTCCATTTATCCCACCATACCTTTATAATAGTATATTTGCACATCTTTATTCAAACACACAAATTGTAATTAGATTATATCTTCCTCTATATTCCAAATTTAATTTACAATGGTAACTAAGTATTTAATTAAGTCTTCTACACAATATATTTGTAAACTACCTCTCTGGAAAAGGCATGTCTGCAGATGGTTATGTCATTTGTTTTAGACTAATTTTTATAGCTGTTTTGCTCTCTGAATGTGTCATTTTTCTAGGCCTTGTCCCCTAAATCACAAGGCCATTTATTGTCAGATACCGATGTACAGAATACAGTATTGACACTGACATCCCAACAGGCTGTACAGTCCATGTAGGATCTCTCACATGAGTAATCCTGTAACAGATTATGGATCATTTTAAGATGTCAGCTGCATGCTAAGGCCTGACAACCAAACCGTATCTTACATGCAGCCAAATCTCTTCATAAGGGGTACAGCACTGAAAGCTGTCACTGAATTCTCATGCCTCAGCAGTGAGCTTTTAACTGATTCACTAGAAGTCAAGTCAAATCAAGAATTGAAAGATAACATGAAGGAAAACCAGATCAATAACACCCTCGTATCTTTGGGGAGACCCACTGACAGGCTGTGCCTTCAATGCAGCATGAAGCTCCCAACCAAGAAAATGTGCTATTAGCACAGGCTTATTCCACAGCTGTCCAGGCAGGAGGGAAATGCTACAGTTAGACAGACAAAGGAAATACATAATGGGAAGAGGCACGTTGAGATTTTTAGGATTGTCCACATTAAGCAAATTTTCTACTTAGAATACAGGAGAGAGTTTCATGAAATATTACCATATACAAGCAATGAATAGCTTTCAAATCTAATATTGTGGGACCCAACCACTGATGATGCATAGCTGGGGTTTTACAAGATATCTGAATACAGTTTATGTGTAGATATAGGCCTTTAATTCTATTTAGCCTACCTTCTCCAATTATAATTCAACTAGAATATGATGTTTCCTTCTGACATCAGTAGTATATTTGAAATCAGTATATTGATGGCATTGGGAATGGACTTTAGAGAAGGAGTTCATAAGAGACAAGTGGTTTAACTTCAGTTATAAAAATGAGGCATCCTCTTTGCTTTTATCTTACCACACATGGAACAAAATGACTTTATTATTTATTTTGAAATATCTCCCCTTTGCATCACTTCCTTTCCTATCTGGTAGTCACCACTATAATACAAATGCTATCCTTAAAGAACGATTGCATATTTTATAGCACTATTAGAAAACTACATCTTCAAATAAAAGATGTGATCTAAAAGTAGACTATTTCATTTGTAATAAGAAATATCACATAGCACATCCAAAGGCACCTTAATAACTGAAATATGAAATATAAAGCCATACAAAACAAAGTGCCTAGCATATGACTCTGTCATAAATTAACTAGCATTTGGCTCTGAAAAGAAAGATATTAACAATAAAATTTGTAATCCAATGGGATAAAGAGATATTTTTAAAAGGAAAAACGTATTTATGACATCATGCCATAAAGTTCTCTTTTAGAGAACTAGGAAATTCAAAGTAGAGGGATCTGATTTAAGATACAAAGCAGACATTTTCAAAGGTTTCTCTTTCAAAGATTATCTGATTAGGAACCTCAGATAGGAGCATTTAACATTCAGGAGTTGTTTAAGACTAATGAGCCGATGGATAATTTTGTCACAAAATTTAAGAATTAGATTAAACTTCTTACACAGAGTTACTGCTAGTTCATTTGTGAAAATCAATGCCTCTTCACAGGAGAGTTTTAACAGTAATTCTAAGATGGTCAGAATTTTAAAATAGCCTATGAATTTTAATTAAATTAAGTAATTTAATTATTAAATTATTATAATTTAATAATTTTAGTTCTGACCTAACACTATCTTATATGTCTTAATTACTCATTCATTTCATGCATGTTTATTGCACGACATAGTCATATGCCCTTAGAAGCCAGACAGGTGACTGACAACACTGAAATTGTTGTTAAGAGAAAACATGGGACTCTCTGGATGATGACAGACTGGACAAACAACACAATGTCTATTGGGATGAGAAAAAAAAAAAACAACAACTGCTCTTTATAGACACCATTTGGGAATGTGCTGGGTCTAGTGTTTTTCAGATTTACTTTTTTCCTGAGAAGCCAGATTATTGTGTACAATTTCCCAAATAGTAAATATTTATTCCAAATAAAATTGAAAAAGTACGTCAACCTAACACAAAAAGTCTACAGGACAGATCTTGCCCAGGAATGATAAGTTTTCTAGTTCAAGTTGTAGAAAGCTTACTTTTAAAAATTAAAAAAATCATAAGTCTTGGTTTTCTTTTTCTTTTCTTTTCTTTTGTTTGTTTTTGTTTTCTGTCCTTCAAGAGGTTTACAACACTAGTAAGGGAGATTAGGCCCACCTAGTACATCTGCATTTGCAGGGTCAAAAGTACAAGGGCAGGCGCCCAGCGCACTCCATTCTCTTTCCCCTCCCCTCACTAAAAGGAATATGTTTGTCCTTAAGTCCAAGTTCCATCCACAACCCCTTAGTCAATAGCAAAAGCCCAGAACCAGTATTAGGGCCTAGTGGAGAGCACATTTTCTATCAGTAAAGTCACCTTTGTTTAGCCTTGGGGAAAAGGACTGTGGGAGTAGAGGATGGTTCCAAGTCTAGGTTCTACAGTGAAGGAGGGTGGACAACAGTTCCAGGTAAACCTTTAGTCTCTTTGTCCCCTACAGTTTACTCAGGTTGGAAGGAGTAGTGAACAGGAAAAGGTAAAATGGTAGTCTCTAAAGCATGTTATAGACAGTAAGTTCACGATGGTTGACTATTAGGGTGTCCTCAGGGAGAACAATAGGAAAACACATATTTGGGGGGTGCCTAGATGGCTCAGTCCGTTTAGTGTCTAAAACTTGGTTTGGGCCCAGGTCATGTCTCATGGTTTGTAGGAATGAGCCCTGAGTCGGGTTCCTCACTGACTGCACAGATCCTGCTTGGGATTCGCTCTCTCCCTCTTTCTCTGCCCATGTTCTGCTCACACTCTCTCTCTCAAAAAAAAAAAAAAAAAAAAATTAAAATTAAAAAAAAAATTTATATATACACACATATGGAAAAACATGTATTTTGGGCATTGTTTGGTCATTTACCCTTTGGGTCAGCTATATGTGAAGAGTTTTATCCCATATTTAGTGTACTATGTGACCATTTATTTTCTTAACAGAGTGTTTGTACTTCAACTTGGGAAAGCCTGCATAATCTGCTTTTCATATCTGAGTGAATGACTAACCTGTTGCATTGTAAAAAAATATAATTTTTTTGTCCAGAAAATATTCTGCTAAAAAAGTAGATTATGAATGTCTTTTATAGAGGGGACAATTATGAATACTTTTTCTATGGGTTTTCTTGACTTTCCATGTAAAAGCATCCTGAATTTGGTAACATGTAGTACTTCAAAGTCATAAAATACCATATTCAGAACCATAGTTTTTAAATGTCAAATTTTACTGCCTCCTACATATGAGTTGCTGGTATTACATTTTTGTACCTTTCAGAAAAGAGGTTTTCAGTAAGATGTTATCAGGAGAAAGAAAAGAGAAGAGAAGAGAAGAGAAGAGAAGAAAAGAAAAGAAAAGAAAAGAAAAGAGAAAAGGGAAGAAGAAAAGAAAAGAGAAGAAAGAGGAAGGAAGGAAGGAAGGAAGGAAGGAAGGAAGGAAGGAAGGAAGGAAGAAAAGGAAGGAAAAGAAAGGAAGGAAAGAAGAAAACAAAAAAAAGAAATGAAAAATGAAAGAAAAGCAAAGGAAAAAAGAGACAGGAGGGAAAGAAAGAAAGAAAGAAAGAAAGAGAGAAAGAAAGAAAGAAAGAAAGAAAGAAAGAAAGAAAGAAAGGAGGGAGGGAGAAAGGGAAGAAGGAAAGAAAGAAACTAATATTCTTTAAAAAAAAAAAAGGAAGAGTGCTTTTAGAGTTTTTGTGAAGCTAGTTCAGAAATAATTTCATAAGATGAACACAGCTTTCTACCTCCACTGTTAATGGCTTCTTAGTCCACAAGGAAGTTGGTACAAGAAGAAAGTGAGGGGCACAGGTTAAGCATCTACAATGGCATAGTGATAAAGTTGAAGCAGCTTTCTAAAACTCTTGGCAGAATCGGTAGCCCAGGTCCAGAAAAGGGCACTGTGATATCACATGGAATAATTTTAATAGATTTGCTTATGCCCAGTATGTTGAGCATCCTCATTTTAGGACTAAAATAGTGGCTATAAAGGCAACAAAGTTGTGATGAAATTGGATCATGAAGTGAATTTACTATTTTCCTGTTCATTTTTGGGTCATATTGTTCGTAAACACTGAAGCATTGGTGAATTTGAAAAATTATTTTCATGAATATATAAACCCATAAAAAGCTTGAACATAAAGTTTTAATTATTGATATATGTATGTTGTTTCACATGAGAGTACTAAGCAGAATTATAATCATGGGGACTTGTGGAAACTGAAGTGCTTATATGGATACATTTAATGAATACAAATGAAACTTAGAAACAATTTAAGGTTCAAATGTCAATGAAATGGTTCTTTAGGAATTAATGAACATTTATTTCATAAAAGAGAAAAGGAAACTTGCTTTTCTATGTTTAAAAAAAAATAAACTCCTTTTTTCAAGTCACTGCAAGAAGTCCACAGGGGAAAATCCCCATGGGGAAAAAAATACCTTGATATCTAGAATTTGATTACAGAGATCAGATTATTCAGAAAGTAGCCTAAATTATTTCCATTCAGTAAGATATTCTATTTGCTAGTTACTCAGATTATTAAGAAGCTGTTAAGATTGAGATATCTGAACTGGAGCTTTAACAATAGACCTATTTGACCACAGAAGAGGCCGAGACTAAACATAGGAAGACATAAGTAAAAAATGGTACAGTATTCTTAATCAGTTTAAAGCCAAATTTTCACTAGCATATGCAAAATTCAAGTATAGTTGATCCTTGAACAGTACAGTTAACACATATTTTGTTTATCACATGTATTATATACAGTATTCTTACAATAAAGTAAGCTAGAGAAAAGGAAACATTATTAAGAAAATCATAACAAAGAGAAAATACATTTACAGTACCATACTGTATTGATTGAAAAATATCCACGTATAGGTGGACAGTGCAAATTCAAACCCATGCTGTTCAAGGGCCAACTGTTTTCTCTAACTGTAATGTTTTATGTTGACATTTTTAATATTTTTTTAATTTTTTAATGTTTTATTTATTTTTGAGACAGAGAGGTCAGACAGAGCATGAGCAGGGGAGGGACAGAGAGACAGCGAGACACAGAATCTGAAGCAGGCTCCAGGCTCTGAGCTGTCAGCACAGAGCCCCAAGGGAGCTCGAACTCACAGACCGCAAGATCATGACCCGAGCTGAGATCTTGACCAGAGGGGAAGTCGGACGCTTAACCGACTGAACCACCCAGGCGCCCCCATTTAAAATTTTTTTTTTAAGGTTTATCCATTTTTCAGAGACAGAAAGACAGAGCGTGAGCAGGGGAGGGGCAGAGAGAGAGGGAGACACAGAATCCGAAACAGGCTCCTGGCTCCGAGCTGTCAGCACAGAGCCCTAGGCGGGCCCAAACCCACAGACGGTGAGATCATGACCTGAGCTGAAGTCGGATGCTTAACTGACTGAGCCATCCAGGTTCCCCTTATGTTGACGTTTTAAAGACAAAGTTATATTTTGTTTTATTTTCTAATATTTATTTATGTATTTATTTATTTATTTATTTATTTATTTATTGAGAGAGAGAGAGAGAGAGAGAGAGAGAGAGAGAGAGAGAGAGAATCTCAAGCAGGCTTTGTGCTGTCAGCACAGAGCCCAACCCAGGACTCATGAACTGTGGGATCATGACCTGAGCTGAAATCAAGAGTCAGAACCTTAACTGACTGAGCCACCCAGGCGGCCCCTATTGTTGACTTTTTAATTTACCTTCTAAGCACATAATTATTATCATTAATTATGATATACCTTAAATTTTGAAATCAGTTACTAAACATATGTGAATAATTTCTAAGAATATCACTTACTTTCATCTATGTTTATTCATCTCTTTTGTCATTAAGAATAATTATATAACCATTTAGTATAGTTATAGCTGAAAGTTCCTAGTAAACTGTATTTAATGGTTACATAATTTCACTATCAAGCATATGGAAATTAAATAACTTATTTATTTAAGTGTTTCTAGATACTATTACACATTTTCTTTTCGGAGTATGTTGATGTAGCACATTGTCATAATGTTTATAAATAAACCACAAAAATAAAATCCCGGAAATGTAGAAATTGCATGCATAGTGCAAGTTCTCCTAATTACCTACTAATTAAGCTACTTGCTCGATTCCAACCTATTTGTTTTATCTTCTCTGTAATATATTTCCTAATAAGCTTGTCTTTTGAACATAAATGACTATTGGATTACTTACAAAGAAAACTTGGCACTTGTAGTAACCATCAGTTGAGTGCCTACCAAGAGTCCATTGAGGTTATTCTTAACTGACTCATTCCAGTTTAAACTGTGAAAGGTATTAGGTGATTTAATTAAGTGTTACATCATTTGCTGATATCTATGGGCCAAAGAAACTGTGTGTTTGTGCTCGTGTGTGCATGTGTATGTGCTTGGGTGTTTATTTACATGAAAATAATGTCTAGTGGTTTGAAAAGACTCAGTGAAAGGAAATTAATCTAAAACTGCTAGTGGCGCCTGGGGGGCTCAGTCGGTTGAGCGTCCGACTTGGGCTCAGGTCATGATCTCGCAGTTCGTTAGTTTGGGCCCTGCGTCGGACTCTGTGCTGACAGCTCAGAGCCTTGAGCCTGCTTCAGATTCTGTGTTTCCCTCTCTCTCTGCCCCTTCCTTTCTCATGCTCTGTCTCTCTCTGTCTCTCAAAAACGAATAAACGTGAAAAAAATTAAAAAAAAAAATAAAAAATAAAACTGCCGTTAAATTAGCTATGGTTAAAACAACTCTAAAATACTGGAGGAAATGATAAAAAAAATTTAAAGTATGTATTTAAATTTTATGATGATTTGATTATTTTTTTTAATTTTTGGTTTTGTCTTACTTCCTCTCTAATTTCTCACTTCACTTAATTAAAGAAAATAACAATCATTGACACCACATTGGATTATAAATATGGGGAAAACACCAATCTATAGATCCATTTTTAATAAAAATTCCTTGGTTTTACTTAAAAATATTTGCCAGTGGGGCGCCTTGGTGGCTTAGTCAGTTAAGCGTCAACTTTGGCTCAGGTCATGATCTCACGGTCCGTGGGTTCTAGCCCCACGTTGGGCTCTGTGCTGACAGCTCAGAGCCTGGAGCCTGTTTCCGATTCTGTGTCTCCCTCTCTCTCTGCCCCTCCCCCCTTCATGCTCTGTCTCTCTCTGTCTCAAAAATAAATAAACGTTAAAAAATAAATAAATAAAAAATAAAAATAAAGATATTTGCCAGTGACTATATGTTAGCATGCTTTAAGCTAAATATCATTACAAAAATATGCATGAACTTTTTAAAAAAATTCATACTTTTTGTTACTATTTCAGTTCCAATGGCTTCAGGATAAAATGACTTCTCTGTGTCCTTTAATGGGATCTTTTTAATGCAGGGATATACAACATGCTTTTTAAAAGATGAATTAATATTCCAAGAATTTAATTTGATTATAACTTTCTAAAAAAGATAACTCCAAATTTTTTTTTAATTTTTTTTCAACGTTTATTTATTTTTGGTACAGAGAGAGACAGAGCACGAACGGGGGAGGGGCAGAGAGAGAGGGAGACACAGAATCAGAAACAGGCTCCAGTCTCCGAGTCATCAGCCCAGAGCCCGACGCGGGGCTCGAACTCACGGACCTCAAGATCGTGACCTGGCTGAAGTCGGACGCTTAACCGACTGCGCCACCCAGGCGCCCCAGCAAATTAAATTAATTAATCCATATATGCACAAGTAATCTTTCAGAAACACTTAATTGTGAAAAACATGGAAGGATGTCTTTACTGGATTTAGTCGAATCCACACTCTTATGCTATTTTTTGCAAAACAACATTCATTCAGACTGCATTTGTTCATTTATCTATTCAACCATTTTACCTATCACAAAGCAGATACTTTACCCAAAATAAATCAATTTCTCAGTTCAAAGACCTCATTCATTTGCCATTAGAAGGATGTGGACAAGAACAAGATCCATCATCCAGTTAGACACATAAATTGAATAAGCTGGTTGATTCAACAGGAAAGAGGGAAACTTCTGAGGAAGATAAAAATATGAGCATGCCCTTTAACTTTCTTTTCAAAGCCATAACTAAGTGATAAAGAAAAGAAAAAGAAAAGAAAAGAAAGGAAAAGAAAAGAAAAAAGAAAAGAACTCTATTCATATAAATGTAAAAACAGAAGAGGCCAGAACTTCCTACCCCAGGCTCCTAGGGAGTTTGCCCTGTTAAGTCAAGATTTTAAAAAATCATAAAGAAGAATCTCAAACTTGTTTCAACAGAAAGCAGAAAAGGAGAAAATGCTCCAAAAACCAATATTACACTATATGTTAACTAACTCAAATTTAAATAAAAACTTGAAACAAACAAACAAAAAGAAAGCAGAAAATATGTAGAGAAAAGCTAACAGGGCATCCCCAAAGTATCTTTAACTGGAGAGAATTAGGCTCTGAAAGAATGGGGGACACTTTAATTTAAATAACTTTTCATTGAATGTTAGGCAGTATCTATGGAAGCCATGAAATTATGACTTTCATATCTACTGGCACAGAGAGCAGAATTGATTGACCTTCTCAACTACTGCCTTTCTGTTGCTACATTACACCATGGTCACCCTTCCAAAGGCTTCTTCCCCCAGTGAATAAGCACACCTGTGGCCCTAATGCAGGCAGTTTTATTCCTGTGTGACATGAGACTCCTCCAACTGCAGATTTTGATTCAAGGACTCCCCTTCAGCCTGGGGAGGGAAACTTCTTTGGAACTGTGTTGCTGTCGGGCTCTCTTCCTAGGCAGTACCCTTCCCTCCCTCTCTCCTTCACTGATAGGAAACCTAAATGGTACATGAAAGCTATCTCTATCTCCCTTAGTTTCCTGATAATTGCCCTTCACAGTTGTTTCCATATATATATATATATATATATATATATATATATATATACACACACACACACATACATACATACATATCTTGCAGATGTAATTTCAATTTCCTGCTTCTCAGAAAATCCAAGCATTATCTAAGGAAACAGACAATAGGATAGGGATTTTGGACTGGGTCACTTAATGTAACCGGGCAGACAAGAAGATGCCATTCTTAAAGCCATTCTTTATAAAGCCACTGAGTGTCCCTAGTAAAAGGTGGTTGCTAAATTGCCAAAAAATTAACTAGCATGTCCCAGGGTGACCTGAGAAAACATCTTAAAATAGGTAAATGACCCTCAGGTGTGATATTTCAGGCATTTTTGAAAGACACAGCAGGTAGTGTGACTACAAGGACAATGTAATTCACTGGTTACTCTTAACATTGTATTGATGCCTATTAAGGTACATTAACAGTTATAAGCTATGTATGAGGCCTCTTAACTCCAGTAGTAAAACCACACAAAGCAGATCAAAAGACTGAGGAACTGATAGAGACACAGAGTTCCAGAGACATTCATATGTGAAATTTACATAGTATATATTGTGCCATCCAGAAGCAGCCAGCTTAATATAGGAAGAGCTTTTTTTTTTCAATATTTTGAGAGAGTTAGAGAGCATGCATGCATGAGTGGGGGAAGGGCAGAGAGAGAGAGAGAGAGAGAGAGAGAGAGAGAGAGAGAAAGAGAGA
>NW_024420527.1:25735-38385 GCF_014898765.1 Herpailurus yagouaroundi
CAGGTCACGATCTTGCGGTCCGTGAGTTCGAGCCCCGCGTCAGGCTCTGGGCTGATGGCTCGGAGACTGGAGCCTGTTTCCGATTCTGTGTCTCCCTCTCTCTCTGCCCCTCCCCCGTTCATGCTCTGTCTCTCTCTGTTCCAAAAATAAATAAACGTTGAAAAAAAAATTAAAAAAAAAAAAAGAGTCAGATGCTTAACCCACTGAAGCACCCAGGCACCCCAAGAAGAGCCTTCTAAAGGCACAAGTGAAGTTCATCTTAAAAGAAGAATTCTCAAGAATAGGTTGCCATCCTTTAGAATACAATATAATGTTAAAGACATTTATATGGTGCTTTATCTTTAAAAAAAAAATGATAAAAAAATGATGTATGGTTTGAGAAAACAAATGGTAGAAGCAGAGAAGGCCCTACTTACCATCATTCTTAATTATTTATTGAGGGATTTTGTGCTTCCTGTTCCTACAACTGTGGGCCTTGAAAGATTGGAGGTCTTGGCCTCTAAAAGAGGTACACTCTTACAGTGGAATATTGCAAAGATCTCTTTGGACCTCTTGTGCCATGGGCCAATAGATGAGAGGAGAAATCTCCATCGTGGCAGCCTTAACGCAATGACAGCAGAAAGAAACATACATGACACCCAGGTGATCCATTCTAGTATTTCGTGTACTCATTGCCCACTGTAACTGTAAATGGACAGAGACAACAACCTTCATTTGAAAAAACAAAACAAAACAAAAAAAGCCTTGATTACCAAGGGCTCAGACACATCAGAAATGAATTTTTAGGTCACAGCATCAAGCAAGTTACCAAAGTACAACAAGTTCATGACAGAGGATGAGAAGAATTTCGGGTAAGTAGTGTAGGAGGTAAAGAATAAATTCCAGTTGCAACCCAGAAATTAAATGTAGCAAAAAAAGCTATAGTCTGTTTGGTTAGCCTCCCTCTTCTAAGTGTCTTTCAGAAAGAGAGGTCATGGAAACCAAGGGACTGCTGCATAAATCTACATTAAAAAAGTAGATCTGTGCAACAAAAGGCATGATGGAATATGATGGCCATGAAAAGCTCCCAGCAGCCACCTTTTGAGAATTGTAATCATATGCTCACTGAGGCCACACTTCCCTTAGCCTACTTCCAGGGAATGATGACTGAGCATGGTAATGGGACAAATTCAGGCCCTTCCTGCAAGATGTAGAATTCTTCCAGTGGGTGACTGTGGCTTGAGGACTCCTTTTTTGCCCCAAGTGTTCATACAACTATGTTACAATCTGAGTTTCTTCTTTTTTGCTATTTCTTACCTCACTTTCCTTTACTACGTCAGACCTGCCTCACAGACTAATGGCTCTCTCCAGCATCACTAGCTTTTTCCTCTCTAATATTTAAAGGCATTTCTGGGGCGCCTGGGTGGCTCAGTCGGTTGAGCGTCCAACTTCAGTTTAGGTTATGATCTCATGGTCTGTGGGTTCAAGCCCAGCGTCGGGCTCCGTGCTGACAGCTCAGAGCCTGGAGCCTGCTTCTGATTCTCTGTCTCCCTCTCTCTCTGCCCTTCCCCCGCTCATGCTCGCTCTCTCTCTCTCTCTCTCTCTCTGTCAAAAATAAAAATAAACATTAAAAAAAAATTAAGGCATTTCTCTCCTCAGTGCCTGGCTGGCTCAGTTGGTACAGCATACAACTCTTGATCTTGGGCCTGTAAGTTTGAGCCCCTAGTTGGGTGCACAGATTACTTAAAAATAAAATCTTAAAAAATAAATAAATAAAGATCTTTCCCTCCATTAAATCTTCCAGATCCAAAGCTGGGTTTCTGTCTGCTTTTTAGAGAATCTGAACACAGTATCTTTGAAGAACTTGCCCTTGGAAGACTAAGCATTGTAAAGGCGGCTTATTTATATTAAAATAAAAACAGTTCCTAATTAAAATTATTATCACATTTGGGGCATCTGGGTGGCTCAGTCAATTAAGTGTCCGATTTCCACCAAGGTCATGATCTTGTGGTTCACCAGCTCGAGCCCCACATCTGACAGCTCAGAGCCTGGGGCCTGTTTCAGATTCTGTGTCTCCCTCTATCTCAGTCCCTCCCCCACTAATTCTCTGTCTCTCTCTCTTTCAAAAATAAACACTTAAAAAGAAAAAATAAATTTATGATCAATTAAGAATTTATAGATCGATTTAGAAAGAATTTTTTTGAGCATTTAAATTAACAAAAGCACAAAAACATCTTCTTGCAACATTCAGGTCAAAGAAAGGGGCTATTTTGAAAATATTAATATGAACACTATATTTCAAAACATATTGCATATAAAATCCCATGCAAGCAGATAAACATTAAAATCAATATTCTACTACTGCACAAAACATTTAAAAACCTGAGTATTAGATTCACTAATTTAGAAAACTAATTAATTACTCTGACAGAACAAAGGGAAGTAATAAAAATGAGAATAAAATTAATATTTTAAAAAAAGAGAGAAGAGATGAGCTATGGAACTCATTTTAAAAAATCAAGTTCTGCTTGTTGGAAGTGGCCGGTTAAAATATACAAATCTCTAGGTAGCATTATAAACAAAACAACACTTTCCTGCTCCTGGCTCTAGTCTGAGCAGGCTGTCTTCCTCCTCACCTGCTATATGGGCTGAAGCAGCATTAGTAGGTGTGGATATATTGCTTCTGGACCCCAAACGGGCCTGACAGGCACTGTGCAGGACCATCAGTATTTTCAATTACAAGTTTTCTGTGTAATTCTATACTAAAAAATGCTGAAAAGAGTATACCGTTTTATAAAAAATGTAAGTCAGCAATTTATAATGTCTCAAGGAGAAACCCAAAAATAAATAGAAGAAGAAAAAATAAAGTGAGAGGAAGTTTTCAGAAATATCACTAATTAAAGGTGATGATGATCAGCCAATTTTTGTAACATACTATGTCAACATTTGAAGAAACCTTTGACTACATTTTAGAATTGGAATTAGGAACATTTTCATAAGCACAACTTAGAAAAAATAGAAAGCTTCTCTTAGTATGGTCACAATTGCTACCAAACCTGTAAAATATTACCATAATATGAAATCTACAGCCTAAGCAAATTTATCAATATTGATGTGGAACTCTCAAAAAAAAATTAAATCCATATCATATATATATTTAAATGTAATCAAGTGTAGTTTATTGCAGGAGAATATAGATGGATAATAATTTTAAAATGTATATATTCAATGGCAACAATTACAAATGAAAAATAATATTCTGTATCAAAATAAGTGGAGAATAATATAGTGTATTAAAATAAATGGAAATTACAGATTCTATTCTGGATGTAAAAATACAGATAACTTTGAAAAACAAAATAGCTGGAAAATTCTTATATAAATTTTATTGAGATATAAAAATTTTGACAATAAAAAAACAGACACTTAAAGATAATTGTTAAGTTAATGTAAATATTTAATGATCGTCCATTAAAAATCCAATGAAATTGTACAACTTGAAAACATTAATTTGATAGAAAAAGTAAACATACATTCACAAATAGAAGTTAATCAAGGGGACCTTTAAATTCTTAGATAGAAAAACGTAGAAAAAAAAAGCTTTCAAAAAAAGTTCCACCTTACATCATATACCAGTGTACATTTCAAACATTTTAAAGGAACAAAAATTAAAAATAAAAGAAATGTTACATTAAACAACAGAAAATATAAGTTATAATATGCATGTATCTGGTCTTGGGACAGAAAGGGGCTTTCAAAATTGGATATAAATAAAAATCTACTATCAAAAAATAGTTGATAGAAATCAACATGTGAAGTTTTCAGTGTGAAGTAAAATTTAACAGAAGCATAAAAACAAAAGGAATATGAAGCAGACTATTTGCTCCATAGCTGGCAGATTATGAAAAGCATTTTAAAGTTCTATAAAACAATGTATGTTCCAGTTGAAACTGGAGAAAGATAATGAGTATACAAAACTTAAATGAATAAACATATATAACACTTAACCATACTGAACTTTGCATCTGGTAAAAATAATTCAAATGAAAACATTGATATTATATTTCCTCCCTGAAAAGATAATTATTTATCAAATATAATATTAATACCAAGACTGGTGACTGTGATGAAAAATATAAAATGACTCATTCGCAGAAATCTCTATTCTATAACTTTATTCTTAAGAAGGGTAATACACTTATATGAAAGAACATTCACTGAAACATTGCTGTGATTATGAGAATTTAGAAATAACATATATGTTCAGCAATAGATGAGCTTACTAAATTTTAATACAACTCCAGGGTAAAACTGTATTGTAGCAGGCATTTTAATGAAAAATATGAAAATGTTCATAATATGGAGATCAGTGAAATTATAATGTTTAAACTTAAATATGCAGCATGATTTCTGTTTTGTAAAATATGAGCATATGCATATAGACAAAGATCACATATATACATATTTGTATATTTACATTCATATTGTTTTGTTTTGTTTTGTTTTCTGAGTGAGTGGCCTATTGATGTGTGTTTAAATAAAATGGGTGTCCTGGGAGTAGGAAGAATCAATTCCTTGAGTTTTACAAGCTTATTTGGTAGGGGAATAAGTGAATAGATATCACTGAAAAAATCCCCTGGACCTCCTGAAATAAGGTGATCACTTTCATTGAGAGCTCTTTGGTTAAACAAAATTACTTTCTTGCTTTTTATCCATCAGAGAGCAGTTATACACCCAAAATCAATCAGAGTGAAAAACACCACACAGGGTTCTTTTTAGGTCTCTGTATGCTATGCAAATGTTTTCACAGCATTTTGCTGAATAACAGCACAGCATGGTAAATGCATAAAATGGTCCCTGAAGTCCAGGAAAATTATGGGCATAGGACATTGGTGAGTGTGCAGAACTACTGGCTAGCACTATTTTTTACAAATCAATAATGCAGAAACACTAACGTTTTATTTCTCTAGGAGAAGAAGAGACAAAATATGCAAATAAAATTGGGTTAAAAATGAAATCTTCACAAAACAAACAAAAAATATATTCTACAGCACCAAAATTAAATGAATGATTGTTCTAAATAATAGATAGTGACATTATATCTACTCACCACCATTCTGACATTTTTGTAAGTAGACAGACTAAACTATGTACCCATTCTTTAACGAAAAAAAATTCTTCAGTAATTGGTACCTGATACTAACCGGTTTTAGTACATTTGGGGACAACTGAATAGTGGACCAGGATAGAGGTCTGGTGACAATGTTCGGCGGCATTGCTACTTAGAGACTGTAGGTTTTAACCTTTGTAAAATCACAGAAACATTAGGTCTGACTTCACAAAAAGGCTCAGAATTTCTCTTTTCTACTTTGTCTAGCCCCCGATATGAAGCAGTTCAACCTTTCAGCATTTTAAAAGTCTATTTCTAGGCAGATAGGAGAGTTAAAGAAGTCATAAAAGTAATTATTAATCTGATCTGTAATTTTAGGACTAGCAAAAGGTTGAGAGCTGAAAACCAAGGATAAGGATTGATAACACAAGGGGCACCTGGGTGGCTCAGTTGGTTAAGCATCTGACTTTGGCTCAGGTCATGATCTCGCAGTCCATGAATTCAAGCCCCACATCGAGCTCTATATTGACAGCTCAGAGCCTGGAGCCTGTTTTGGATTCTATGTCTCCCTCTCTCTCTCTCTCTCTCTCTCTCTCTCTCTGCCTCTCCCCAGTTTGCACTCTGTCTTTCTCTCTCTCAAAAATAAACATTAAGAAAAAAATTAAGGATTATTAATACAAGAATAACTTAACCTTCCTGCTCTGTGACCCTCTCCACTCCACACCCCACACAGGGACACATACACACACACACATACAATATTAAGCTATTTGCCAGTGAGCTTCTGGGAACAAGAGATATTTATACACTCAGTTTCTGGGTAGACAATAGAGGTGCCTGTGTGGCTCAGTCAACTCTTGATTTCGGATCAGGTCATGATTTCACGGTTAATGAGATCAAGCCCCACGTAGGTCTCTGTACTGACAAGTTGGAGCCTATTTGGGATTCTCTCTCTCACTCTCTCTGCACCCATCCCCTCCCAAAAATAAATAAATAAACTAAAAATAAAAATGGAGAAAACAGTTTAGGTCATTGTTTCACAACTGGATGCAAAAAAGAAGATCCCTAAAAACCCATTTCTTCTAGTGCTTTCTGTTTTCTTGTGAGACAGGAAATAGGAGGATTGAGTGCCCAGAATGACTTTAGACTCCTGGCTTAGGAGATATTGGTGCAGGGAGCAGGGACACAATGTCTCCAGCAAGGGAGGGATGTACATTTTGTTACATGGTATAGGCATTAAATCACAGCCAAGAGATTATATGTTAAAATCACATATTTAGGTCCAGTTTCTAGTACTGCAAATAGGGATCTTAAAAGTTGTCATGCTGTCTTAACAAGTAAAAAGTTAAACAGACTGAAAAATCAACAACGTTTCTTAGATCCCTAAAAGATGGGAGGACACAGGATAGACCGCTCCCCCCAAAACTGGAGAGACAGAACACAAGGAGTCCCAGATAACCTGACCAGAGATGCCAAGATGAAACCACTATGAGAATCTGAGTGGGAAGGGAGGGGTAGGAAGCCTGAAGCATAATTGAAGAACTCATGGAGACTCAGTGTGGACAATTCTGAGAGTTAAAAGCTCCAGGGCAGCTTTTAACCAGTCATTAGAAAAGCCTCCACAACTCTGTTAAGATTTACTTCAAGGAACTCTACCAGGTTCTCACAGTAAATACCAGAGAAAAATCCCCTTGGTTTTCTGGCAGAGGTGGGGAGGTGAAGGACTTATTTTAAATACTCAGGCAGTCTGTTCTTAACAAGGCCTGCCCTCTGGAGAAACTTGCTAACCAAAGCCTAAGAGCTCCCTCTGGTGGCTTTCTCCACCAGTGAGCCATGGACCCCTGTCTTTGCTCTTTCTGACTGAAATAGGATGAGTATGTACTTTGTTCCCACAGCCTGACCATAAGGACACAGGATGAAGGACTCCTTTCCCATGTCGTATCCTTCTGAGTAGCCGGAAATGACATAGTTGCCAAAGATAATCACATTCGTTTTTTCTCCCTAGAGCAGATTGCCAACCAAAAACCTGCATTCATCAAACCCTGTGGCACAGTAACAGCTGCAGATACTTTTTTCCTGGCCTATGGTGAATCAGCAGTGTTGATTATGGCAGAGGAAGATGGTCTGGCCATGGGTTACAAATGGAGAGCATTTTTGAGGGATTCTGTGTAAGTGGTCTCAGGATCCAAAAGATCAACTTGTATTTAGACAACAGATGCTACGCCAGAAGTTCTAGAAAAGGCAGGATTGACAATAAATGTTATTTATGCTTTGGAATTTCAGGAAGGTTTCTTTCGCAGGTCAGGTTTTGTCTAATTTGGAAGCCATGGATTCTGGCTGGTTTGCATAAAAATACGTGGTTGGAAAACCCAAGTTTGGATTGCCCCTTTTAGAGAAGTTGAACAACTGGGGTGGATAGCTGTCCTGGGGATAACTATGTGGAGCCACTGACTGCAGGTTGGTCACTGCCCTGCCAACAGATTACAGAAGAAAGAAGGCCAGTATGGCTCAGCGACTGTCTGTACAGCTGGAGAGCAGGACCATGCTATGGTAGGAGAAGCTTACACAAAATAATAGATCAGGAAGAGGTGCCCTGGAGTTTCTGTGTCATACTCACAGCAGACAATGCCACTTTAATGCATTACTAAATGACATCTATCATTTCTAGCTCCTCTTAGGAAAACAAAACACGTGGCCCTCTGTTAAATACTTTGAAGTCAAGGCCTGCTAATATTCTGAGCTTTCCAATAGTCATGGCTTTACTGCTCTTTCAGGGATTACACCAGAATCCCGCACAGTGATAGGTTTAAACAATTCTTTTTAGTTTTTATTTTCACCAAAGACTAAATGAGAGGTTGCGGTTTTGAAGAGAGGTTAGCTGAGATTTGGAATCATCTTTGTATTTGCAAATTATACTCTTTCCTATTTGTAACCTAAAGAGGACTGTTTTCTAAAAAATACAAATCACTGTGCCTAATTAACTTAATTGTGGGAAGATAATTCAGAACCTAAACCAATAAAGTGGAGTTTTGATTCCAAAAGTTTTTTAGAGACAATTAAAATAATATAGGTCAGAACCTCAGATGTACATAAAAGAAGGGCATCGAAAGAGGAATAAGTGAAGATAAAATAACTTCTATTTTTCTTCTCCTTAATTGATCCAACAGATACATTTTTCAAAGTAGTAACACCAACAATGCACTCAATTATGTATGCTTATGGATATAGCTTATATGTTTCTTATGCTTATTCATAAGTGCAAAGAATGTCAGCAATGATACAAAGAATTAGAAGAAGGAATTAGGTTTATTGTACAATAAATTACAGTACTGACGAACGGGTATACTGTCATTTGAAAGTGGACTTAAATTAGCTGTAAATATCTATTACAAAACCTAGGTCAAACCCACAAAAAAATATGCTATATACTAAGGAGGATAAAAAATTGAATCATACAAAATTCTCATTTAAAACCACAAAAGGCAGGGAAAGAGTGGAAGATAAACATAGGAACAAAGTATAAGAGCATCAAATAGAAAACAATAACAAATATGGTAAATATGAGCCTAAATATAACAATAATCACTGAAAAACAATGATCTAAATGTACCATTTAAATGGTAGAGATCCTCAGGGTGAATCAAAAGCAAGACCCGATTACATAAAGTCAACAAGAAAAACATTTTAAATATAAAGAGACATACAGATTAAAAGTGGATGGAGAAAATATTCTATGCTAATATATATCAAAAGACAACAGAAATACCTACATTAATTTCAGAAAGCAAATTTCAAAGCAAGGAAATTATTCGGGAAAAAGAAGGGCATTATATAATGACAAAGTGATCAATTACCCAAGAAGACGTAACAATTCTTAATGTGTATATGACTAACAACAGAGCATCAAACTGTGTGAGGCAAAAACTAATAGAACTACAAAAAAAAAGAAAAAAAGAAAAAAGATGAATCCACTATCATAGTCGGCAAACTTCAAGAACCCTCTCTCAGAAATGGATACATCAGGCAGCAAGAATTTTAGAAGGACATTTGAACATAACACCCTTAATCAGTTGGGTGTATTTGACGTGTATAGACTAAATCCTACAACATCATCATGCACATTCTTTTCAAGCTTCACATTCAGCAATATAGACTACATTTTTGACCCTAAAACACACTTAACAAATTTAAAAGAATGGAAAACCTACTACATCTAATCTTAGGTCACAATGTAATTAAACTAGATATCAATACTAGATAATAGGAAAAGCCCACAATATGTGGACACCAAACAGCACACTTCTAAATACAGACATACTTCTTTTTATTCAGCTTCACTTTATTGCACTTTGTAGATAATGCTTTTTTTCTTTTACAAATTAAACGTCTGTGGCAACCCTGCCTGAAGCCAGTGTGTGGGTTCCATTTTTCCAACATCTGCTTTCTTCATGACTTTCTATCCAATTTAGTAATTTTTATAATATTTCAAACTTTTTCATTATTATTATATTTGTTATGGTGATTTATGATCAGTGGTTATGACTTATTGAAAGCTCAGATAATGGGTAGCATTTTTTAGCAAAAAATGTTTTTTAATTAAGGTATGTACATTTTTCTTAGACATAATGCTATTGAACATGAAATAGACTACAATATAGTATAATCATAACTTCTATATGGGCTGGGAAACAGAAAACTTATTTGACTCACTGTGTTGTGATATTTGCTTTACTACAGTGGTCTGAAACTGAACCTGCAATATCTCTCAGGTATGCCTCCTGTAATACATGGGTCAAAGAAAAAAATGTCAAGAGAACTTAAAAATTTTTTTTTTCTAAATGAAGATGAGAAAGAACTTATCAAAATTTGTTAAATGCAGCTACAGCAGTTTATATAGGGATATTTATAGCATTGTATGTATAAGAAGAGATCAGTGATCTAAAATAATCTAAATTCCCATATTAAGAATTAAGAGGGAGAGGAGCCAAGATGGTGGAACAGCATTGAAGTTTTCTTGGGGTCTCGTGTCCACGAAATACAGCCAGACCAACACTAAACCATCCTGCACACCTAGAAAACTGATTTGAGGACTAACACAAAAATCTGCACAATCTGAACGACAGAATTCAGCAGGTACGCGGCGCGCAGAGGTGAACTGGGGGAGAGAGAAGCCGCAGAAGGCAGCGAGCCGCTTTTGCGTGCAGAGAGAGGATGTAGACAGCAAGGGGTCAGGGGAAAATACGGGAGAAGCACCCCCCCCCCCCCAAAAGCAGCTGGAGAGAAAGTGGAAAAGTGGAAACAGCCACAGGGACTGAGCTAAAAAGAGAGAAAGGAGAAAAGAGAGGGTTTAAATTCCATTAAGGCTATAAACAGGGGGAGCACAGAGCCTGAAACTCTGTAGTTCAATACCTGGTGGTGCTTTGGTGGGAAGGGTGAATCCCCAGGAGCAGAGTGGAGTCTGGGCTTCTTCAGGCCACACTGGAGAGGCAGTTCCCCTGCTGGGAGGACATCTGGTAGAGGCTGTGTGGTTCCCCCAAAGACAAGGCCCCAGTGGACCAGGGAAAACAACCACATTCGCTGGAACAAAGTTATTTTTCCATAATCCCTGAAAGCTAGTATCTTGCAAACTTTTTCTCAGGCAGGCTGGCACCCGGCTGCAGTCTCTGGGCACCAGCAGCAGCACGGACTTGCAAACGTTCCTGAGTGCAGCCGGCACCTGGCCATTGCTCAGTGAGACCCTCCTGCAGAGGGACAGAACGGGCCAAAGCCGCAGTCCCTCAGAAGTAAGGGGTGGGGGGGAGAAACAGCCGCATCTGAGACAAAACACAGGAAGGAGATGCTGCCTGAGGCTTGGTCACGGACTGTGTGAAAGTGGGGAGTGAACAGAAGCTGAAAACAAAGGATGGGTGTGCGATTGATGATCAGGGAGAACAGAGTTCGATACTAGAGACTGGGTACCTAGCTGGGTGATGCCCTTTTAACCTCTCCCGTGGGTGCGTGCGCATAAGCACATACAGGCACCACAACAATCCATGCAAATAAGCTAAGCAGCGCCATCTAGTGGAGAACGAAGCTGTTACAATAAGCCCTGCCCAATTGGGCCAACCTCTCTCTTTAAGAACACAAGTCTCCTTGCTTAGTTTATGGACTATAAAGTGCTTCATACTTTGACTTCTAGGGGAAAAGAAGTAATTTCAGTAGTATTTCAGTCTGTTCATCGGTTCATCTATTCAATTTTCTTTCTTTTTTTTTCTTTTTTCTTTTTTTCTTTTTTCACTTCTTTTCATTTTCCTGAATACAGAAAGAGAAAAAATTCGTTTTTATTTTCGGTTTTTATTAAAACTATTTTTCTCTAATCTTTCTACTACATTTTTTACTTATATGTAAAATTTTCAAATTCTATCTTACTTTCATCATTTTATTTTAGACTACTTCAGTGTTTTCATTTTTTCAAATTTTCAAATGCTTTCCTTTTTTTTTCTTTCCCATTTGTTCTCTAATATATAAAGCCCCTCTCAACACCCAGGACAAACACATCTAGGATCTAACATCATTTATTCTATATCTTGTGTGTGTGTGTTTATTTTAATATTTTTTTATTTTATTTTTTTAATATTTTTTTTCAATATATGAAATTTATTGTCAAATTGGTTTCCATACAACACCCAGTGCTCATCCCAAAAGGTGCCCTCCTCAATACTCATCACCTACCCTCCCCTCCCGCCCACCCCCCATCAACCCCCAGTTTGTTCTCAGTTTTTAAGAGTCTCTTATGCTTTGGCTCTCTTCCACTCTAACCTCTTTTTTTTTTTTTCCTCTTCCCCTCCCCCAGGGGTTTCTGTTAAGTTTCTCAGGATCCACATAAGAGTGAAACCATATGGTATCTGTCTTTCTCTGTATGGCTTATTTCACTTAGCATCACACTCTCCAGTTCCATCCATGTTGCTACAAAGGGCCATATTTCATTCTTTCTCATTGCCACGTAGTACTCCATTGTGCATATAAACCACAATTTCTTTATCCATTCATCAGTTGATGGACATTTAGGCTCTTTCCATAATTTGGCTATTGTTGAGAGTGCTGCTATAAACATTGGTGTAAAAGTGCCCCTATGCATCAGTACTCCTGTATCCCTTGGGTAAATTCCTAGCAGTGCTATTGCTGGGTCATAGGGTAGGTCTATTTTTAATTTTCTGAGGAACCTCCACACTGTTTTCCAGAGTGGCTGCACCAATTTGCATTCCCACCAACAGTGCAAGAGGATTCCCGTTTCTCCACATCCTCTCCAGCATCTATAGCCTCCTGATTTGTTCATTTTGGCCACTCTGACTGGCGTGAGGTGATATCTGAGTGTGGTTTTGATTTGTATTTCCCTGATGAGGAGCTACGTTGAGCATCTTTTCATGTGTCTGTTGGCCATCCGGATGTCTTCTTTACAGAAGTGTCTATTCATGTTTTCTGCCTATTTCTTCACTGGGTTATTTGTTTTTCGGGTGTGGAGTTTGGTGAGCTCGTTATAGATTTTGGATACTAGCCCTTTGTCCGATATGTCATTTGCAAA
>NW_024420528.1:0-198 GCF_014898765.1 Herpailurus yagouaroundi
TCTGTCACCACACAGCCTGTGACAGCATCACTGACAGTATTCCCTCCTCTGGGCCTTTACCTCCTCTGAGTCTCCCTTTCCTGAACATGGAAGGAATTCCTCAACCGGTAGCCAGTGTCTCCCACTCCCCTTCACCATCCTGCCTTTTGTTGTTTGCATATTGTGTTAAAGACCCAGGCTCAAAAGAAAGCCAGTGTG
>NW_024420528.1:208-5043 GCF_014898765.1 Herpailurus yagouaroundi
TGCTTCTTACTGGTGAGGAGATTTGACCGACTTTTTCTTCTCTCAAAGTCCCCATCACTCCCCACTTCTGGGGCCCCAATTCCACAGCCTTATTTCAGTTTTCTTCCTCTCTCCACCCATCACAGGCTAGCACCCCTCTAGCCAATATTCACATTTACCCCCCAGAGAGATCTCTCTATATTACGATTACGTTACTGTCCACCTTCCTGATTTAATGCTTTCATCTGACTCCCCCCTGGAGAATGAACCCCAATTCCATATTTCCAACACTTGGCTTGCCTCCCCTGACTGACCCAACAGCTTTGCACTCATGCTGCCTCACCCACATCAACTCTACCGATACTGAACTTGAGTTGTAGCTTCATCTCAAGCCCCAGTCTCAAGACTCCGAGCCCCTACACACCTGCTTCCCCTCTGGTTGGAATCATCCACTGGTCTATTTGAAAATTCTCACCTCTTCTGGCTTGAAACTCCCACCTCCTCTTTCAGACAGCAAGGAGTCATCTCCTTCATGAATGTGTGTGTGTGTGTGAGTGTGTGTGTGTGCGTGTGTGTTTTGACATTCCCACAAGAAAAAAAAGAGTTTCTTTTGTGATAATTTAGATGTGGTGTTATCACTGTAATTTTTATTTAATTCCATGTATGTTTCCCTGCTAGACTGTGGGTGCCCTGGGCATGTTATACTTACTCCCACCCTTTACCCCCAGACATAGTTTGGTTGGGGACAGTAGGAATAAATACATATTGCATGAACAAATGAGAGATTGTGCTCACAGGAGTTGTCAATGAAAAGAGAGAGAACACAAACAGGGAGCTACCAGCACGGGAACAGAGAACCAGGGAGAGGAATGTTTTCCATATTCTTAGACTGGGACCATTTGTGGGGTCAGGGTGTGCTTTGCAAGAATAAACTAGAATAGAAAAACTAAGGCACAATAGAAAATATCAGAGCACGTCGTATGTGGTCAGGGTGCAGACCAATCACTCGTGGTTGTCCTTGTTGAGTTATATGTGTGTGCACGTGAGTGTGCAAAAACGTGTTTCCTTTCTTCATATGTCTATCCCCGAGAACATTGTGTCAGATACACATTTATTTCCCCCACTCTGCTTTCCTCATTGAGTGTAAGATCCAAATGAGCAGGACCTCACTTCTTTAATTCATTTTTTTGCTGTTTCATAAAGGTGTGCATTTATATAGTAACACATTTTTAGAAAATGGAATTTATAAAATTCAAGGAATAGCAGAGAGAAGAAAACTGGGATAAATAGTGAATTCAAAATAAACTTATTAATTAACATTGAGTTAAAAATACTCTTCTGGGGGCGCCTGGGTGGCGCAGTCGGTTAAGCGTCCGACTTCAGCCAGGTCACGATCTCGCCGTCCGGGAGTTTGAGCCCCGCGTCAGGCTCTGGGCTGATGGCTCAGAGCCTGGAGCCTGTTTCCGATTCTGTGTCTCCCTCTCTCTCTGCCCCTCCCCCGTTCATGCTCTGTCTCTCTCTGTCCCAAAAAAATAAATAAACGTTGGAAAAATAAATAAATAAAAAAATACTCTTCTGTAGGAAAAGATATAAAATAACAATTTCATCACATTAACACGTCTCAAAATCAAAATGGAATAGGCAAAAACCTTAAAAAAGAATAGGAAAACAAGAATTATGATTATAACTGACTTTAAAAATAATGCAGGGAGCAGACTATAAAATTATAATTTCATCCTTTACAAACATAAGTGGGGTCACACACTCTTGTGAGAAAGATATAAGTTGAATGCAAGAGAAATTCACGTTTCCACAGGACGGCAGAAGGACGATTGCTAGTTTAGAAAATAGATCCAATCACAAAACAAAAGGTAGCAGCGAGGAAGCACAGATGGGAGGTAGGTGGCAATACATACAAAAGGCAGTTTATTACTACAAGGCACATAGAGAGCATGGGGTTGGGGACAAAGTATGGCCGACTAGTAGATTTGACCAAAGTTTATAAACTCTCACACCACCCAGAAAATATATCTGTACATACATACAAGAATCAAACAGCAAATAGTAAACGTGGCTTAAAATTTGCAAATTTTTTTTGTTTTTTTAAGTTTTTATTTAATTCTAGTTGGTTAAAATATAGTGTAATATAGGTTTCAGGAGTAGAATTATTTGTGTGAAAAAAATGCAATTAAGAGGAAGGAAGAAAATGATTCAGCAGGAGCAACAAACGAAGAAAAAATAAGAACACTCAGACTCAATGTAAAAGGCAAAGAAATTACACTGATAATTTAAGACAGGGAAAGTAAATGGCCAATAAACCCCAACATAAATTCGTCCTCCAGGTAATGAAATAAGTGCAAAATAAAACCCTCTAGCATATGCCTGTTTGCGTTTTAAATTTTTTTTTTAATGTTTATTTATTTTGAGACAGAGAGAGGCAGAGCATGAACGGGGGAGGGGCAGAGAAAGAGGGAGACACAGAATCAGAAGCAGGCTCCAGGCTCTGAGCCATCAGCCCAGAGCCCGTCGCGGGGCTCGAACTCACAAACCGTGAGATCGTGACCTGAGCTGAAGTCGGATGCTCAACCGACTGAGCCACCTAGGCGCCCCTGCCTCTTTGCGTTTTAAATAAACTTTTTTAAATGACCTAATGGAGAGAAGATTCTGTGAAATGTATGTCTCCAGAACTGCAGTTGCCGGGTCGTGGCTCCCTCCATTGGTCTGGACCTTTCTAAAAGATACAGAATATGCTCCAAAATACCCCATCTTAAAAATATTGTTTAAATTCCCTCACTGCACCTCCTTCCATACCTAATAGTGTATTTTCATATTTCCTTTAACTGCAAAACTCTTGGGAAATGTTCAGATTATCCTGGAAGACAGTACCCGGCGTTCCCTCGTTAGTCGCATCCAACTGATCTTTTATTCCCACCACTTAATTGTCAACAATAATCCTTATATTGCTAATTTCAACAGACACTTCCTTTTTTTCACATCTTAAATAAATTGATTATAAATGAGTGGGTTGGGCACCTGGGTGGCTCAGTCGGTTAAGCGTCCGACTTCAGCTCAGGTCATGATCTCACAGTTGGTTAGTTCGAACCCCACATAAGGCTCTGTGCTGATGGCTCAGAGCCTGGAACCTACCTCAGATCTATGTCTCCCTCTCTCTCTGGTCCTCCCCCACTCACACTCTGCCTCTCTCACTCTTCTTCTCAAAAGTAAATAAACATAAAAAAAATAAATGGGGGAGACTGGGTGGCTCAGTAAGTTAAGCGTCTGACTTTGGCTCAGGTCATGATCTCACAGTTCGTGAATTCGAGCCCCACGTCAGGCTCTGTGCTGACAGCTCAGAGCCTGGGGTCTGCTTCAGATTCTGTGTCCCCCTCTCTCTGTGCCCCTCACGCACTCTTACTCTGTGTCTGTCTCTCTCGCTCAAATATAAGTAAACATTAAAAAAATGAAAGAGTTCACCATGCCATCAAACACAATGGTCTTTTGGCTGCGAGACCAGGATGGTTAGGCTGTCAGGTGACCTCAGAGGAAAGCTTTCAGATTGCATTCTCTCGGAACCTTCCCTGGAATACCTGCTGAGTTCTGAGACTCACCTAGATGGGGTCTCTGAGAGGAAGGTCTCCAGGTAGAAGTCAGAATTCCTCCCTGTTTGTTGATGATGGAAAGCAAGCTCTATTCCCAGAACAGGAAAGAGTGAAGCATTGGTCCCCAAACCAGACTTAAGAATCCAAATGCAAAGACCATGTCTCCTCCGGCTCGGATTAAACATGTCTGGATCTGCAGCCGAGGAGGTATTTACAGCTCCTTATGTTTGCTGCATCTGACACAGCAAAATGTGTCTGAAACGTTAGACACATTTCCCATTGTTACTCCAACCCCTGAGCCCATCTCCCCATGGGAACTTATCTGGACAGAATGGAATTTTTTTTCTGTAGTTTCCCTGTTCCCAAGAGCTCAGATTAGAATTCAGGCATATCCAAATTTTATTACTCCTCCTCAAACTTCCCTGGCTTGTCTAACATTGAAACTTTTCACAGACCTGAGTGAAAGTTTCTTTTTCCAAATCTAGGACTCAGGAACCTGTCTTGACTATGCTGCTTGGCTCTCCAAAACATTGAGTTGTGCTGGGAACACAACTCCTGATAGTCTAGAAAATACCTATTCTTTCTTCAACAAGAAAAAGTGTGTTCCTTTGCTATACAACCATGGGTTTAATAATCCTTGGATTTGATATCCTTTTGACAAATCATCTAGGAGTTTCATATGTTTAATACAGGTTAAAGTTGACGTTTATAAAACATTGGGTAATTCTAGGTGTATTACGAAGCTGTAGTCATCAAGACAGTATGGTACTGACACAAAAACGGACCCATAGAACAATGGAATAGAATAGAAAACCCAGAAATGGACCCAAAACAATATGGTCAATCTTCGACAAAGAAGGAAAAAGTGTCCAATGGGAAAAAGGCAGTTTCTTAAACAATGGTATTGGCAAAATGGAGAGCAACATGCCAGTGAAACTGGACCACTCTCTTACACCATACACCATTCACAGAAATGAATTCAAAATGGATGAAAGACCTAAATGTGAGATAGGAAACCACCCAAATCCTAGAGGAGAACACAGGCAGCTATCTCTTTGACCTCAAATATAGCAACTTCTTGTTACCCATGTTGCCGTAGGCAAGAGAAACAAAAGCGAACATGAACTATTGGGACCTCACCAATGTAAAAAGCTTCTGCACAGTGAAGAAAACAAAAGAATTTAAAGGCTTCCTACAGAATGGGAGAAGATGTTTGTAAATGACACATCAGATCAATATTCGTGTGTGTGTGTGTGT
>NW_024420529.1:0-26279 GCF_014898765.1 Herpailurus yagouaroundi
TGACAGCTCAGAGCCTGGATCCTGCTTGGGATTCTGTGTCTCCCTCTATCTCTGCCTCTCCCCTGCTTGTGCTCTCATTGATACAATGTTGACACAATGTTTAATGATATGATAAATCCCTAATTCTCTCAGCCAAACACAAATCCATGTGGTTTTGTTTTGGAGCTTTGTCTATCTCAAAGGTGATACTTACCAAATGGAAGAGTGTGGACGTGGAAGTATAAAAGTTCAAGACTCAAGCCTTCGTTCTCACTTAGATGGCCACTTCTTGTAGTATCTTGGATTAATGACTTAAATTCTCAGAACTTTACTTTTCGATTAGTTTAAGAAAGTGGGAGTAATAATTCCAATTTTATGCAGTTGTGTTTGGAGGACTGCACATGCAAGGGCACTCACTGGTCTTGACACATCAACAAAAGCTAGAACATGAAGAACTGATGAAGCAAAATAAATCAAACTGGGTTTTTGTATTTAGGTGACACAAAAGGAAATTAGTGTAATTAGGACACCTGGCAGAAACTCTCACCACATCCTCTAAGATGGAAAGTAGTGTGCTGCTTGTTAGACTCCAAAACTCACTAGTTGATGCAGGACGGTGTAGCTGAAATGATCTTTACATAAATAAAGTTAACTTTAAGTCCTGTCTGACGATGTGTTGGGGACCACCTCATCTGGGACAGGAGCTTTTTGTCACTCTCAGGCCCTCACAAGCAACAACATATTTAAATGATGAATTATATCGAGGTATATTCCAAGTCCTCGACCATCATACTTAGACTTTCAGGGTGCTGTAGACTGATGGTCAATTTCCTGAGGTGTCCGGGAGTGGAGAAGGGGGTGGGAGCTCATGTTCCCATACATTTAATCTACTTGCCTTGGGACTTTTCCAGCATCGTGAAATGATGTGAGATGTGAAAAGTGCATGCCTGCCTGGCCTAAGACAACTGCTTTTACTCTTCAAAAAAGAAAATCTATCACGTAGAGGGGCCAGACCCTGATTGACCAGTGTAATTTGCAGAGGTTGGAGTTTATTTTGCCAAATTATTTGTTACATTTCCTGATACATAGTGATAGTTTTGGAGTAAATGCTTTTTCTAAAAGGTAACCATTATTCATGAACACTGTACCACTCAACTAAAGGGCATACAGTGGGTAAGTATATTTAATTTCCTTATACTGAGCATTCAAAGTTTTCCCTTACACAGAAGCTGTGGGAAAGAGTAAGCACACACTTGGAAACTCTTTCTGCTTACAGATGTGTAAAGAAACCATTTTTTACAGTAGAGTTTCACTTAAGCACAGTTGGAGAGAATCTCAACCAGATGTGTTAAAAGTCACTTTAATCTTCCAAGATGTGGGTATTTCAGATTTCCCCACGCCCATGTATGTATTTCAGTAACAGTAGTCTGAAAATCATCTAGCCAGAAAAGAATGTTACTTGGTACTGTTCAGTTTGGAGGGGAAGAATGTTTTCTTTGGGAGAACAATAAAAAAAGAAAATGATCAGAAAAAAAAAATAATAATGGGAAAGTGGGTATCCTCGGTTGTCTGCTGTAGAGTCTAGGAGGAATCTGTTCAATTAAGGTAACACCCCTGGGAGAGGTATCCAGAAGTAGAAGTGAAATCATCAAAGTGATCTGAGAAATACAGAAAAATGTATAGGATGGTTTTGGAAGCCATAAAGAACTGAATCCCTGCTGTGAAAACAGCAGTGAAGAGTCTAGATTTTATTCAGTTCTGCTGTCTTGAAGATGGGTTAGACCAGTGGACTGATGAATACTGTGTTGTTTTGTTTGTTTGTGTTTGTTTTTTGAGTTGAGTTATAAGTTAACATGACTTACAGTTCCTCCCATTAAAGTGAATTGTGAGGTAGTTTTTAAGTGCATTAACAAAGCTGTGCAACCACTGCCCAGAAAGCAACACAGGGCGTTGAATGTTTAGCTTTTAGATGACGTATATTTCACATGCTGTTCAGTTTACCCTTCAAAGTGTAAGATTCAGAGGGTTTTCGTACATTGCAAACGTTGTGTAACCACCACCAATCTAGAACAAAGAAATTAGGTTATTTAGTAGAAAGGATCATATATTCTGCTTGTTCTTGGGTTTTATTAAACAGTTTGAGGATGAGTGAACATAGTTTTTAATGGATAGGTTGTTTGTACTGCAAAGTGTTCTGTTGCATAGCTACCACTGGTAAATTAATAGGAGGAATGTGATCATTTTAGTAATTTCAGTTCCATCCTTGTTTCTCTAGAAAATATAAAAAAAGGAATTTTTACATTTCTGCAGTAAGTGGAAGTCCGGAACTGAAATTGTCTGTCACCTGATTTCCTCCTTCTCAGGATCACGGATGGCGTTGCACGGGAAGTGGAGAGGTATTTTTCCTTCACAGCGGTTTGTCTGAGTAAAGTGGGCTGCTTTGGATTCAACTTTATCTGCTTTCGCCCTGAGAGAAGGGCTGGTCGTATTTCAACATTATGAGTCCATAGTTGTTGGGTGGAAATATTTTTGTGCAGCCCCGTGAAATTCCATTTTGGCGGCTGGGGTTAGAGAACGGCTGGGTGTTGCCTCTCAGCTGGAGGTCATACTGCCCCACGCTGACGGTTAGCACCCAAGTTCTTAGGCATTGGATTAGTGGTGTTTGACACGTGAGTTCATTCTTGAGTGCCTCGCCCAATGTTGCCAATAAAGTAGGATTAGGTCCTGTCGACCTATTTAAAACGTGTTCTAGGGCTGTGAAAGCAATGACAGCCTTCTCTGCAGACGCTAAGGTATGAGTCATGCACGTCTCCTCTGTACTTTTCTGGCAGGAGGAATGATTGAACGATGCTTTGTTCTCGGAATCTGGTAATACCGCGTTCGACCACCTGACACGTTAAATGCATTATGTTTAATGGCAATATAATGCCCATCATTGTCTTTTCAGCCCAAAGCCCAAAGAAGCACTTGAAGCATTGGACGCGCTACAAACCAATGACTCTCTTTGTGAGTATAATTTTATTTGCTCCCTAGTCATAAGTAAATGGCACAGGCCTAATGTTTGTTACGTTCTAGAAGCAGTGTTCAGTTCATTCATTATATGGGACTTTCATCTTGCTTGTAGTATATAGGCTTTTACAAAACTTCCATTGTACTCTCTTTCAAATAGTACCCTAAGAGGGACACCTAGGTGGCTCACTTTGTTAACTGCCTCACTTCGGCTCAAGTCATAATCTCCCACTTGGTGATTTTTGGAGCCTCCTTTGCATTCTGTATGTCTCTTTTTTGCCCCTCCCGCACTCGCACACACATGCTCTCTGTCTCTCAAAAATAAATAAACATTAAAATTTTTTTTAAACAAAAAAAGTACCAAAAAGAAGAAGAAGAAGAAGAAGAAGAAGAAGAAGAAGAAGAAGAAGAAGAAGAAGAAGAGGAAGAGGAAGAGGAAGAGGAAGGAGGAGGAGGAGGAGGAGGAGGAGGAGGAGGAGGAGGAAGAAGAAAAGAAGAAGAAGAAGAAGGAGGAGGAGGAGGAGGAGGAGGAGGAGGAGGAGAAGAAGGAGAAGAAGGAGAAGAAAAGAAACACAAAAACTGTTGTCATCCGCATTAGAAACTGTGGGCTAGAGGGCTTTTTGAGCCTCTGTTACCTTCAAGTTTGACTGTATTCTCTCACCCATAATTTTGCTGAGAATTATGGCATTCCATCATTTACTATCTGCTTATTCACAGACTCATGCACACTAGACATGTATTATACCATAGGATATGCTCAGGTACCCTGACCACCACCATTGCTGCCACCATCCCTGTCTTGTTGAAGCTTTTATCTCTCTGGGAGAAGAGACAAGTTTACCACATGTGCACAGGTACATGTGCATAGGTGCACAGTGGTAAGGGTGTCAGGAATGGAGGTGGAGTGATTACAGTTTAAAAAATGGTGACACACCCAAAAAAAGCTCTTTTTTTTCTTTTAAGGTTTTTATTTATTTTTGAGAGAGACAGAGAGCACAAGCAGTGGAGGGTCAGAGAGAAACAGGGTGACACAGAATCCAACGCAGGCTCCAAGTTCTGAGCTGTCAGCACAGAGGCTGACATGGGGCCTGAACCCACAAACCGAGACATCATGACCTGACGTGAAGTCAGATGCTTAACTGATTGAGCCACCCAGGTGCCTCGAGCTCCCCACTTTAATTAATTAATTAATAATTAATTAGTTAATTAACAATTAATTAGTTGATTAATTAGTTAATTAACAATTAATTAGTGGATTGATTAATTAATTAACAATTAATTAGTTGATTGATTGATTAATTAATTAATTGATTGATTGATTAAGAAACAGACCAAGCAGCAGAGGGGCAGACAGAGACGGAGAGAGAGAATCCCAAACAGGCCCCATGCTACTTGGACAGAGCCTGATGTAGAGCTCTAACTCACAAACCATGAGATCATGACTTGAGCCTAAAGCAAATTGAATGCTTAACTGACTGAGCCACCCAGGCGCCCCTCGAGCTCCGCACTTCAGAGTGGGCTTGCTGGGCCCAGTGGCAACAGAATTAACAAATGCGGTGTAGTTCACATTAAAAAAGGAGTTGAGTGACAGTACATTCAATTATCACAAGTAAGTAAATTCACTTGGTTGTAAATGAATTATATTAAAAGTTAAAGGAGCTGCTAAGTTATTGAACCTAAGTTACTGATTTCAAAGTAAAAGCTACAGGACCCACAAAAAGGGGAGGCAGTTGGGTGAGGAATCCCCATACCCCAGAGGTAGGTGGTAAGTGATGGTACTTAAACTGAACCTGGAAGGTGGGGCAGCACTTGACAATAAGCTCAGAGTGCCTAGAGGCACAGTACTGCAGGAATCCTACCCAACTAATTAAAAGTTTCTTGGGTCACAAGGGTCTGACAAGGAAGAGATAGACAATACCTACCTGGCACAGTTTGTCTTCAGTGGATATAGTGAGACTAAGAGAAGAGTAGTGAAGCCACTCAGAAAGGTTTGGCTTTCTGAGGACAGAGATAATGCAGTTAAAGACAAATGGGGGAAGTTTTGTGAGAATGTGCTAAAATGCGAAGGATTTTAAGCAGGAAGAAATGTGAGTTACTTGTTGGAGATAATATCCAGCCCCACGGGTTAATATGAGAGGCACTTGGTAACTCATCTGATGGATTATTTATTTAGCCTTTTTGGCACCATTTGAACTCCTGGGTAACAGAAATCTGTGTCCCTTGTCATGAGTTTATCAGAGCACTTTGGAGATCTGAGTAAATGACCTATTTCTGTCAGATTCTGCTTCAAGTGCTACATGTGCAACTGACACATAGTACACTGTTTCCTCAGTTACTAAAAAGTGAATGAGTGGGGACTCCTTGCAGAACACTTAGGGTAAACATGCTGGGAACCTGGTACCAGTCTTTTCACAGATAATCATGCAGTCAGTGATCGATCATATGTGTTTTAAAAGGAGATTAAAAAAAAAAAAAGTTAAATAGATGCCCTGCAAAGGAAGCTTAAGAACAGTTTCTGTTGAAAAGGATTCCTGTATGAACCTGAGTTTCAGAGACTTTTGAGGACTAGTTCTTATGAGTGAGACATCTCTCTCTATAACCGTGTCTAAGGTTCTAAAGCTCAAGAGTGTACTGTATATACTGTATAGCACCGTGCCTGGAGTAAGTGAGGGTTGTACATATACTGGAATCAAGTAGCAAAAGCAAGGACGAAGATTGAGACTGTGCAACTCAGACTATTGCAGTGTGAACTTGACAATACTTGAACTGGTAAACAGTGAAGAAAGGTAGAAGGAAACACATGTATTGATCTAGCAAAGTTCAGAGGTAATGGGCGTGGCTTGTTTTGAATTTAGACTGGAATTGCAGGTGGCTTGTGTTGAACCGAGACTGGAATTGCAAGAGAATACTGGGATATATCAGATGGGCTGTGAACACAGCATTAGACATAATTAAGGTGCAGTGGTGTGTTCAGCGTCTGGGAAGGTGGTGGTAGTGGCAGAGGTGCTTGCATAAAGATAAAATGGAGAGTTGGGTTGTGAGCCTGGATTGTAGTGTGAGGTGCACAAAGTGAAATTTCTGTTTGAGGGGACTCCAGATCTTCTTAACCACACAGACCCGTCTATTTGATTAATGAACTCCTGTCAAGGATTCCTCTTCCCCACAAGAACTAAAGTCCAGTTTAACTTCTCCTAAACTAAGGCACTTCATCTGCTAAATCTGGGTAATCTTTACCCAGACAGATCAGATAATCTCTTCATTTTCTTTTGCAGACACCTTGTCCATCTATGGGATCCTGCAACCAAAAGAATGCTCCCCCTCATAATCTTTCCCCAAAACAGATTCAAGTATGCATTCGTTGGAGATGAAGTAAACATTCTCAATTCAATTTCCACAGACACATTGGGTCTTCCTGGGAGGGGTGAGCAGAAGAGGGAAAGATAGTTTACATCTCTATGAGGTGAGCTCAGAGAGGTGGTAGAATTCTGGAGTTATGTCCTAGCAGTTTGTGCACCTTTTCTAACTATAGCAATGGGTTGAATACTTTTTAACGGGTTGTGAAAGCCTGGGAGTATTTGGAAGGTGGGGATTCTTGCTTTATCAGGGCTGTTCAGGCTAAAGGGGTGTTGAGGTCTGGACCAGGACTTATGCAGCATCCAGTCACTTATTTAGTAAAGATCCTTCCATTTTTCCTTTGTCCTTTTTGTTATTGTTACATTCTAGCTCTTTCCTTCTCAAAATCGCAAACCCAGAGGCAGGGCTAATGATGAGTAAGGACACAGAGTAAGTAAATGGAAAATGGGTTACGCTATTGTATGGGAAATCTAGCATGCCTTGGTTGCTTACATGTGATGGTTGAGCATACGTGTGTGTGTGTGTGTGTGTGTGTGTGTGTGTGTGTGTGCGCGCGCGCGCGTACGCACGGGCAGGGGTGAAGGAAGGAAGAGCATGCACACACCTGAGTGGTTGCATCTATCTTCTCCTTGGAATCTTGACTGCATTAACTCAAAGAGGTCTCTAATGGCCATTGTACAAGAACATAGGATCCATAAGTATAGTCACTTCCACTTACAGCACGTACTAGGACAGGTCCAGGTGTTGGTTGTTTTCATTCAAGCACATCCATCGAGTATTGAGGATTTCCAGCCTAGTAAAATATTATTGTGTTCAGTGCAGCATAGTGTTTTTGCTGCGTAGGCAAAAGCATCTTTGCTTCAGTGATGTACCATCATACCTGTTTCTGATCAGACATCATCAGCATCAAGGAGACAGGAGAGCATTTCTGCTCAGTGTATGACCCCAAGGGCTGTTTTGCTGTTTCACTGTGTCTCACACACACAGCAGAACAGGAAAAAGTGAATAATGGGAGTCAAGACACATGGACTTGGTTGTCCACTTGGGAATTTGGGCCAAATTACAGGGATATTTGTCTGGGACCTAGTGGTCCTAGGGTCAGATTTCCTTGTTCTGCTTTGTGGTTGGTTTATTCAGGCATATACAGTCCACCAAAACTTCTATAAGAGTGAATTTCCACATAAGGATATTTCTGAATTGAACGATAATTCATTAGTGTACTCTTTTACAAACAGGATGTTGTTTCCTTGTAGAAGAATCATGAAGATCTAAGTAAAAGTCCTGAGTGCAGCGTTCATTAATTATATGACTTTGGCAAAAGTGTATAACTTCTCTTGAGCCTCCCGTTTTCTTGGTAAATGGTAATAATACACTTTCTCATCAGGGCACTCTAAAGATTCAGTGAGTGTCTTAGTAACAGTGCTACCTGGCATTTTCTGGATACAGAATAGACATCCTGCCTCCTGCCCTCCCCACACTTGACAGCATTTTGTGGAAACTTTCAACGGATTTCTCCTTTTGTAAAGAGAATTCCAATCTTTCTTCTGGTTAGGGAATACCATGTTGGAAAGCAGGATCACCCCTGAAGTATCCATTCCTCTTTTCCCTGTAGTTAAGATCCTGAGGTATTTGTCAGGTATTCCTGTTTCACACATAACCCAGTCACCTTTATAGTATGTACACCAAATGCCATCTAAACATGATCTGCATTCCGTAGGTGACTATCCGTCTATTCAGTCAGAAATTGTTTTCACTTTATGTGTTTTACTGATTTGTTTTTCATTTTTCTCAAAGTTTATTTCTTTGGGAGAGAACATATTAGTATGTCTATAGGCAAGACCAAGCATTTTCTCATTCAGGTAATGCCTTGCTTTGTTGGTTTCTCCCTCTCCCCCATCTCCAGACCTTTCTCACTGCTTTGGTAAACCACTTCAATCAAGATCCATTCTCCTTTTGTGGATGGCTCCAGTAAGGAGCTACTTTCTTTTACTTGTGAGAACCAGGATTAGAATCCTGTAAGGTGTTGAGTTGTCCAGCTTGATGGGTCTGTTGTGTCAACTCTGGTGACTGCTCTTCTGGTTTTATACAGAAGTCACATCTCAAGAGACCACACAGATTAGTAGTCACTGTGAATTTTTCAAAGGGCAGGGATGGAGAGAGAGAAGGAGATATCTGGCGTATTATGTTTACCCACTGGTCCAACCACACTGATCAGCCACCACATAAAAGCCTGTGTCCTGAAAGATACTAAGAAGTAGCAGAAGTCTGAAGTACTTACTTTGGATTTGAGAGCTTGACCTTGTGCCATAAGCTGAGACATTTGAGGAAGTGACGTTTGAGCTTGTTTGCTGGTTGATTCTGTCGGCAGACAATTACGGAACTTTCTGTATCGCTGTCCTATGTAGCTTGGCTCAAGCCAAGGGTTCAAGGGCACAAGACTGTAGAGTGGACCACTGCAGGCTCCCAGGACCTTGACGATGGCTGAGACCCACTAGGGACCTTCATCACACCAGCATGATATACCTTAGTGGAGAGACGGAACAGTCAAACACCACCAAACCAAACTAAAGCACAACAACTACAAAAATCAGGAATGGGATGATTTGGGGTCTTGTGAGGAAAATGGATCCTGGTAGTTGTAAGACATCCTTTCCCCCTTGAACCTAATGGAAGAACAGGAGGTGGAAGTCTGGATCCAAGTAAGGAATCTGTGAATGCTTTAAGCACTGAGATGCATTGTGGAGCCTTGGTTAACGGTTCCAGAGCAGACCTTCTCACAGGATGGGGGAAGTCACTTAGAACTAGAGGCACCAAGGAGCACCTGGCTGGCACAGTTGGTTAAGTGTCTAACATTGACTGAGGTCATGATCTCATGATTCATGCGTTCTAGCCTTGCATGAGGCTCTGTGCTGACAGCTCAGAGCCTGGAGCCTGCTTCAGATTCTGTGTCTCCGTCTCTGTATCTGCCCGTCCCCTGCTTGCACTCTGTGTGTATGTTGTCTCTCTCTCTCTCTCTCTCTCTCTCTCTCTTTCTCTCTCTTTCTCTCTCTCTCTCTCTCAAAAATAAACATTAAATAAAGGAATAAGTCACCTCTCTTTAAAGAGAGAGGCGATGCCTTTTCCAGGGGCAGTTTGAAGTGAATAATGGTGACTTTTAGGTAGTTGAAGGGAAATGTATGCTCCCCACGACTTCAAGTTTGAAGTTGTGGTGGAGAAGTAAATAGATGGTAGTGTTGCTGCCATTCGGAAATGGTTGATCAGTGAGAAGATGTGCAAAGGGTACAAGTAGAACACAGATTTATAGATACAGAGAACAAGCTGGTGGTTGATAGAAGGGAAGGGGTGAGGGTTAAGTAAAAAGCTGAAGGAGATTAAGAGGCACAGACTTCCAGTTACAAAATAAATTAAGTCTCAAGGATGAAAAATACAGCATAGGGAAAATAGTCAGTAATATTGTATGGTGACAAATGGGGACTGCAAATGGGGTGAGCATTGAGTAGTAATATGTATGTCAACTGTACTTCCATTTAAAAAAGTAAATAAAAACTTAAAATTTAAAAGATAATGAAAACAAGGGTAGATGTAAAATAAATGTTTTGGTGTATTTGTTTTTGCTGTTATCCTTGTCCTTACTCTCAGCAGGAGCTGCTACCTTATATGACTATTGACAAGTTTCCCAAGTCAGCTGAGAATACATCATCAAAGTGACATAAGGAAAGAATGGAAAGTGGCAGGCAGGATCAGAGTGTTAAACAGATATCCCATTATTGAGGTCATAGTCTGGTGGTTATACCTGTCTAGCCTGGAATATTCAGAACTGATGAGTTAGGGTGGAAAGAGGGCAGGATTAGCTTTCACTAGAGGTATTTTAGAGTCACCTAAAATATGATGAATAAGATGGGGATGTCACATCTTAAAAATATGCAATGTGAGAAATATGCACACTGGCTCAGTCAACGGAAGGATTCAGAGACTTGGAGCGCAGTGAAGGGGGGCTTTAAGCAACATTCTTGCAAGAGCAGGTGTCTGATGGATAGGCACACTCAGGGCAGTTACAGAAGGCAGTTTATTTCATGTACAGGTTGCTCCCCGGTTTTTCTCATTGTCTGAGTACTACAGACGTTACAGCCTTACCTGGCCATTGCCTATGTCCACGTAAGGTAAAAAGTAGTCTGATTGGACATTTCCTAAGGTGATGATGTGACTTCAGTTGTTTGGTGCATGCTCATTGCAAGCCTACAAAAAATAAGCCCGGGAAACGGAGAAGGGAAGAAGAACCGGGAAGTGAAGTGTCTGAGGGTTTGGCACTCCATTATGGGGTGGGGGAGGTTCATACATATTTGTCAACCTACTGTTAACTAGACAGTACAGCTTTTATTTGGTATTTCTGAAAATGAATCATCTATCTTGTGACATGCAGGACACACTGGGATTGGAGAATGGATTCAGAGGACAAAAAGATCTTGCATCATGAAGTTGGATTTGCAGAGCTGGAGAGGCCCAGATTTTATTCTGATTAGGGGAAGTCATTGTGAGAGGATCTCAGCAACTGGATACAGCCATTTTAGTACTAGAATCTGGAATGTCATTAGCATGAAACAGGGCTCAAGGGCTGAGAATTCCTGCTAGTAATATAGCAGTAAGTTTGTCAAAACAATACTGGATTAGTAACTGGTTAGTGTGTAGAAGTGACGTGTTAGGTACTTTGAAAGACTGGGAATGCAATGATGGCAAAGAGGAGAGATAGGTCCTCACAAGTAGATAGTGGCTGGCATCTTACATTGCCAGGGGCTTACTGATGATTGGTTAAAAGTTAAGTGTAAGTGGCTCTTCTAGGCAGGGCAGGGAAATGTGGACAGGTTTTTTCCAGGCTGTCCCCACTGGTTGCTAAATCTACCTCATGTAGTACCTTATTTCCTGTAGTCTGTTCCCTGGGTCTCCAGGAGAATGTAGGAAAAATTTATTTTCCCTGTCTCTTTATTCCTCCGCAGCTCTGTGACGTTATTTACTGTGCACTGAAACAAACCTAGATTCTTGGCCTGCTGCTCTGTGGCTTATGTAGTCTATAAAACCATCAAATATTTCCACTTTGAGTAGGGGACAAAGAGAAGGATAGACTTCCATGTTCATATCATTCACTCATTCATAGGTACTGACCCTGTCCTTGGACAGCTTAGAAAACATATCCCCGCTTTGTACCATTTGTCTCCTTAAGGCATATCTGCTTGGATGTGGGATAGACCTCAAAAACCTCTTTCCAGTAGCCTGGGCAATCTGTGTCTGTGTCCATGTTTGTTTACCTCAGTAGACTCTGTGTTTTCATGTACATAAATACAGTAATACCATAACTTGAATATTTTCATGTCCTGGTAGTCTAATCAGTGTTTCAATGACAGCACACCTACTACCACCATTATGTAAAACGTATCGGGTGGCATATCCATTCCTGTAGTCATCTGTGCTTGCACTTAGTCTGCTTTACTTTTTTTTTTTTTTTACTCCTACTGCTGTACTCAGATCCACCCAAACTCATCTCTTGGGCCCTGAACTCTCAAAGCACTTCTTTCCTGTGCCTTCCTACAGCAGTCAGTAAAGAGAAGCTTTATTCATTTGCCGTGTGTGTGTGGTGTGTGTGTGTGTGTGTGTGTGTGGTGTGTGTGTGTGTGTGTGTGTGTGTGTGTGTGTGTGTGTGGTGTGTGTGTGTGTGTTTCATACATGCATGTGTGGACTTGGAATTCTCATATTTTGCCATTTAGTACCAAACAGAAGTCTGGAATTACTGAATTTGTTAATTTGGGAGTGGATGCACTTTAGCAAGGTAGAAGGAAAGGATGATGTGTTTCCCTTTGGAAAGAAAAGTGCTCAGTCAGCCTAATTGTTTTAATTGATGTATTTGCACAGTGCATATAGGTGTGCCTTTAATTTTTGCATTGGTGTAGGACTCTGAATTCTATAAAGGTTAAAAAAAATTTTTTGATACTTATTTTTGAGAGAGACAGACAGGGACAGAGTGTGAGCGGGGGAGGTGCAGACAGGAAGGTTGACACAGAATCTGAAGCAGGCTCCAGGCTCTGAGCTTTCAGCACAGAGCCCGACATGGGGCTCACACTCAAGGGCCTCAAGATCATGACCTGAGTTGAAGTCAGATGCTCAACCACCTGAGCCACCCAGGTGACCCGAATTCTGTAAGGTTTTTAATTTGTTGGTCCGGTAGGTAGCTCTGACCAGGAAGCTAGGCAGTTTTTATGTCTGTGCTTATCTGAGTGTCCCCAGGAAACTTGGAGATGATCATGATTTTTATTTTAATGATGATAGATGTGGGCCTGGGAAAGGGGTTAGTAGAGTAAACAAACTAAATACGAACTGAATAGGTGGATAGCTGGATAGGTGTTGTAGGCCTGGACTTTCAGCTGGGTCAGTGCTTTCTCATCATATGAACTAGGTGGAAGCCAAGCTTTAGCACTGTACACAAATGGCCTGGGAATTGGGAGGCTTGTAAAGCCCAGAGTTACCGTAATTGATTGAGCTAGTGAAGCTTAAATTCTACAGGTGTGGAAAGGGAAAGGGAGTGGTCATGCCTTCCCGGGCTGTGGGTATGTATTAAATAGACTCGTCTTTGTGTAGCACCTTGCACAGGGTTGGATCTGCAACAGTGGAAATAATTGACACTTAATTGTTTTGTCAATTCCTTTGTGATCATTTAACTCATTCTGCCCTCTTATCAGCTCTGTCAGGTGTAGGAATATGCTATAATTACTCCCATTTCACAGGGGATGCATCACCTCACATCTAAGCTGGAGGGGACAGTATTTGAACTCAGCACTTTCTTGTACCACAGAGAGCTCAAGCTTAAGTTACCTTTGCTTAACGTGCCCTTCTTTACCCACTTCCTGTGCATACCAGAAGCAATGCTAGTCGCAAGCAGGTAAACCTCACTCACTCCTTCCAGCCTAAAGAGAAAGGGGGGAGTGGAAGACTTATAGAGGGAATGTGGGAACTGATAAAAAGAGTAGCTCCTGGAGTCCATTTAGTGTGCACCATTAGGAGGTTTTCTAGTTTGGCTCTTGTTCCCCGTTCATACTTTACATTTACCCAAAATGTTGTCCTGAGACTCCTATGAGGTTTACAGTAACTTTTAAATTTCGATAAGCTGATTAAAGTAGCAAGTTTGGAAGGGGAACCCACTTAGTCACTTTTATTTTTTTTTTATTTTTATTTATTTATTTTTATTCACTTTATCATTTTTAAGAGGTGGTAGATACTCTGTGGGGAACCCGAGTTACATGCAATGGGTGTTGTTCTACACAAATGTATTATATTTATTTGAACTAGCATTTATTTGAACTAGCATAGTATACCATTTGAAACCCCAAAAAAATCTCTTCTGGAGCATAGTAGGCCTTGGATAACCATTGGAGTGATTATTCCTGTACTTGGTATGAGGCATTTGGAACAGCCCGCAATCCTACATGATATTTGAATACCATCCTGTCTTGATGATTACAGCTTTGCAGTGCAGGCTAAAGTTTGTGGTTGTGGTGACTCCACCTTTGGTCTTCTTTTTCAATGTTATCTTTTGCTATTCATTTCTTTTCTGGTTCCATACAAATTTTAGCATTGTTTGTTCCTAAAAAAAAAGTAGCTGTGTGAAGAAAGCTGCTATTATCTCAATGTGTAGATTGCTTTGGGTAATGTCAACATTTTAACAGCTTGTGGTCTTCCAGTGCATGGACTGCTTTTCCCTTTCTTTGTGTCTTCTTTAGTTTCTTTCATAAGCTTTGTGTAGTTTTCATCATACAGATCTTTTACCTCTTTGGTTAGGTCTATTCCTATTTTATGGTCTCTAATATAATTATAAACAACGTAATTATAAACAGGATCAATTCCTTGGTAATTCTTTCTGTTGTTTCATTACTGATGTATAGAAATGCAACTAATTTCTATACGTTGATTTTGTACCCTGCGACTTTGCTGGATTCATGTTATCAGTTCTAGCAGCTTTTTGGTGGGGTCTTTCAGGCTTTCCATGTAGAGTAATATGTCATCTAGGGAAAAAAGCAAATCTAGAAATGTGTAATCAAAGAAGTCTCATCTGAGGAAGTGAATTCTTGATTCCAATCTACCATGCTTAGAGCCAAACTGGGTGGACATTCAGTAGTTTCTTTTGTGACAGTAGAAACTTTTGTGACCTTATTGCATGCCTAGTTATATTTTTACCTACCAGACATTTGTCTCCTCACCTTATGGGCAAAACCATTCATTTATGGGCAGATACACATCCATTTGTGGAAACAAAAGCACAAATGCATACCTGTGCACTCAAATGTAGCATCCCCCCCCCCACACACACACACCCCTACTTATCGTTGAGTCACCTTCACCTCCCAGCAAGTTCAAGACTCTTGCTCGCTCTTCCCCTGGCCAAAGAGGTTGGCATGGCGGATACATTTTCAGTTCCTAATTGCATATAAAGCCAGAGATGTTGGATGCAATGTTCTATTTATGTTCAGTAGCCTAGTTTATCAGTTGTTTTCTTGTACTCTTCTGTTTTGCTGTAGCTTGTTTTATCTGCTTATTCTATCAACTCCAGATCACTTCCAATTTATCTGTTAAATTGTCCTTCAAGGAATGCAGTTTGGGCCATTTCTCCTTGTATATGTGCTAGTTTCACACTTAACTACTTTGTGACTGTTAAGACATGCAAATTAAAAGTACTATATCTCCCATGAATTTTATCCTTTTGTTTAGTATTCAATAGTGTTTTTAAGTTCGTTTTCACTTTTATGGTATCTGTAGGTCATAGCTAAATGCTGATAAACCTGAGCTATATTTGTGTTTTCAATACACTATACTTCCGGCTTTTTGTGTTGCCCATTTAAAGTTGATGTAATCTGGGGGCGCCTGGGTGGCGCAGTCGGTTAAGCGTCCGACTTCAGCCAGGTCACGATCTCGCGGTCCGTGAATTCGAGCCCCGCGTCGGCTCTGGGCTGATGGCTCAGAGCCTGGAGCCTGTTTCCGATTCTGTGTCTCCCTCTCTCTCTGCCCCTCCCCCGTTCATGCTCTGTCTCTCTCTGTCCCAAAAATAAATAAATGGTGAAAAAAAAAATTAAAAAAAAATTAATAAAAAAAACAAACAAAAAAAAAATAAAGTTGATGTAATCTGTTGATGCATGTTACTTTTCAGTGGTGCTTTCTACTTGTCCAGCCTTTTGAGTACAGTTTTTTTCCCCTGCCGTATTTCACATCTTTTGGATTGGTTAGTTTTTTTTAATGATGCTGTCTTTTATTTCTCTTTCCTTAGTGAATTTAAACCATTTCTCACTGTTATTTTAATGGTTACTGTTGAAATTACAGCATGAATATTGAAACCACCCAAGGTCAGAAGTACTTAGCTTTTTTGTCCTTTTCTAGGGCAGAAGAAGGGCTTGAGAATTCCATACTCCTCTCCCTTATACCCTATTGGCAAATGACAGGTTTCTGGCCTTATTTTGGAAGATTGTGTATTTATAATTATGATTTAGGACTTGGATTTTACCTGTATTAGACCTTTTCACTTAGTCTGACTCATCTACTCTTCTGTTTTTGTTATTATTGTTTGTTTGTTTTGTTTTGCTTTGCTTTCCATGGTGAGTTCTCAGCAGTTTCTTCTCAGCAGCTTCCATTTCTAATTTTCTTTTCAACTTGAGTGTATAAATAAATATATCCCTTAAACCCATTCCACTTGGTTCTTAATTTCATTCATTGCCTTATTTATTTTCTGAAAGATTTTTTTATGATTGTTTTTCACATCTACTTGATCACTTCTGCAAGGTTCTTTTTGTCCTTGAAGACATCTTTTCACTAGTTTCAAGTTCTAAGGTCTGTGTGAGCCTGACTGTTGTAGGTAGTTTTCCTCTCCCACTCCTTCTCCGTCTCCTTCTCTCTCTCCCTCTCAAAATTTCTTTTATTTATTTGTTTGTTTGTTTGTTTGTTTATTATTTATTTATTTATTTATTTATTTATTTATTTATTTGAGAGAGAGAGGGTGCAAGTGAACAAGGGACAGAGAGAGACAGAATCTCAAAAGGGGGAGATGAGAGAGAGAGAGAGAGAGAGAGAGAGAGAGAGAGAGAGAGAGAGAAGAGAGAGAGAGAGAAGAGAGAGAGAAATGGGTCTCCCCCAGAACTCATGTTTTACCCGACTGGTGCTCTTGCTCACCCAGTGTGGGAACTGAGCTCACCAGAAGTGGGGCTTGAGGTCACCTGGAGTGGGGCTGGAGGTCATCCAAAGCAGGACTGGAGGTCATCTGAAGTGAGGCCTGTGCTCACTCAAAGTGAGGCTCGAGGTCACCCAAAGTGGGGCTTGACTTACCTGATGTGAGACTCAACTCAGGAACTGTGAGATTATGACCTGAGCCAAAGTCAGACTTAACAACTAAGCCCCCCACTACCCGGTGAGTCTATATTGTGTTGTGCACTATATGTAAAAATATGGTTTCTTTAAGAATGCCACGAAGGAGAGGATGATCCCGCCTTCCTTTTTAAGTCATGTTGCATTTCATTTGAATGGTGTCTGAGGTGTCTCTTGGTTGACACTTGGGGTTCCCTGTGCTGGCCTGGCAGTGTAGAATCATTAGGTTTTAAGTCCTTAGGAAGACAGGTTGGCTTTTGGCTGAGGTACTTGTGACGGGACAGCCCTTTGGGGCCCAGCTGGTTGTGGGCAGGGTCAGTCTCCTATTAGATTCACCTTTACCAGTACCCTTACCCTTGGTATTTGGCTTCTGTTCCTGTATTACCGGACGGTCACTTTGTGTGCTCTGAGTTCTTTTTTCCCACTTTGAATTTGGAATTTCCTTGCTATTTGCTAAGCTTTAAGACCTTTTAGGAGTTTTTTTAAAGAAATACTTTACACATTTTTTATGATCGTATTCAAAAACAGGGAGGTTGTTTTGAGATGGCCTTTGCCCATCGTTGCTGCAGATTGTAAATTGGAGGATGTTTCAACTGATGTGTCTCTCTATGCTTATTCTCTTTTGTTGAATGGACATTCTCTCCAATCGCATTGTGGTTTGATGTGGGAGAATAGGAATTGTTCCTTGGCTGGAGGATGTATACATGTCCTCTGGGGAATGGGTACTCTGGTTTATTTGGCAAAACTGTTTTTCAGGCCAGTGTTTATATATGTAAGCCAGTAACTAGTAGGGCCACTTAATGTCTTGTTGAGGTAGAAGCAAATATGGCCATCTCCTGGTAGACGGGATATGTATGTTCTGACTCCTTATTTTCCTGAGGGCTGTCTTACAGTCAGTCATAGAGAGTAGAGCACACACATTTAAATATTTTTTTTTCAACGTTTATTTATTTTTGGGACAGAGAGAGACAGAGCATGAACGGGGGAGGGGCAGAGAGAGAGGGAGACACAGAATCGGAAACAGGCTCCAGGCTCTGAGCCATCAGCCCAGAGCCCGACGCGGGGCTCGAACTCACGGACTCACGGACCGCGAGATCGTGACCTGGCTGAAGTCAGACGCTTAACCGACTGCGCCACCCAGGCGCCCCACATTTAAATATTTTTAAAATGGTGACTCTTGTGCAGACTCTACTTCAGCCTACATTTATTGATTCCTAGTGGGCATCGTTCTGAACATTATAGTCTTATTGTTGGAAGTTGACACAACTTGACAGAATTAGTGTTTTCATCAAGTAATGTCATCAATCTATATATAGCCTTCTTCACTTTACATTTGTTGTGACAAGCAAATGCAGGGAAGGTACTGTTATCTAGAGTATGAGATTTGTTTTCAGTAACTTAGCCATATTTTATTTCCCTATACATATTACATCTGTAGTGTTCCCTCTCAAGGTGCCTGGAAAACAAACAAAAACTTTGTATACCTTTTAAATGACAGGAACCGTGAGGCATTTCTTCTCCTTTTCACAAGCACTACTTTTACAAGTAGGCTTTGCCGTTCTTTTTTTTTTTTTTTTTTTTTTTGTCTGTTGAATGCAAAACACTAAACTTTTTTTTTTATTTATATATGAAATTTATTGTCAAATTGGTTTCCATACAATACCCAGTGCTCATCCCAAAAGGTGCCCTCCTCAATACCCATCACCCACCCTCTCCTTCCTCCCACCCCCCATCAACCCTTAGTCTGTTCTCAGTTCTCAACAGTCTCTTATGCTTTGGCTCTCTCCCACTCTAACCTCTTTTTTTTTTTTTTTCCTTCCCCTCCCCCATGGGTTCCTGTTAAGTTTCTCAGGATCCACATAAGAGTGAAACCATATGGTATCTGTCTTTCTCTGTATGGCTTATTTCACCTAGCATCACACTCTCCAGTTCCATCCACGTTGCTACAAAAGGCCATATTTCATTTTTTCTCATTGCCACATAGTATTCCATTGTGTATATAAACCACAATTTCTTTATCCATTCATCAGTTGATGGACATTTAGGCTCTTTCCATAATTTGGCTATTGTTGAGAGTGCTGCTATGAACATTGGGGTACAAGTGCCCCTATGCATCAGTACTCCTCAAAACACTAAACTTTAATTGACATTCACTAATGCCTTTTTGTGGGGTTTCAAACCCTGCCTGTAAAGTTGTGGGGCTTGGGAGAGTTGTCGTCTCCTTAAGTAGCTAGATCAAGCCTAGCATTTTCTTACTGAGAAGATGCTTTTCTCCAGACCTTCCTTACTGCTGCATTACTGTCCAAGTATCACAAAGTTTTTTTCTATATTTTTTCTTAGTGGCTCCCACAAGAAACTGAAGGGTGGGCCTGTTACACTGACGTAAAAAAGAAATTAATACCTTTTAAAGGCTATCATGAAATACTCTAGCTTGATTTGATTTGATTTGATTTGATTTTTTACTTTTTTAAGTAGTATTTATTTTCAAACTGGCTAACATACAGTGTGTACAGTGTGCTCTTGGTTTTGGGGGTAGATTCCCGTGGCTCATCGCTTACATACGATACTCAGTGCTCATCCCACAAGTGCCCTCCTCAATGCCCCTAACCCACTTTCTCCTCCCTCCTGCAACCCCCCCATCCACCCTCAGTTTGTTCTCTGTATTTAATTCCCTCATGATGCGCCTCCCTCCCTGTCTGTTGTAACTATATATATTTCCCCCGTGGTCTTCTGTTAAGTTTCTCAAGAGCCACATATGAGTGAAAACATATGATATCTGTCTTTCTCTGACTGAATTATTTCACTCAGCATAATACCTTCCAGTTCCATCCGTGTTGTTGCAAATGGCATTATTTCATTCTTTCTCATTGCCAAGTAGTATTCCATTGTGTATATAAACCACATCTTCTTTATCCATCCTTCAGTTGGTGGACATTTAGGCTCTTTCCATAATTTGGCAATTGTTGAAAGCACTACTGTAAACATTGGGGTACATGTGCCCCTATGCATCAGCACTCCTGTGTCCTTTGGGCAAATTCCTAGTAGTGCTATTGGTGGGTCATAGGGTAGTTGTATTTTTAATTTTTTGAGGAACCCCCACACTGTTTTCTAGAGCAGCTGCACCAGTTTGCATTCCCACCAATAGTGCAAGAGGGTTCCTGTTTCTCCACATCCTCACCAGCATCTGTTGTTGCCTGAGTTGTTAATTTTAGTCACTCTGACTGGTGTGAGGTGGGTATTTCAATATGATTTTGATTTGTATTTCTCTGAACATGAGTTCTGAGTCTGGTGGCCATCTGGATATCTTCATGTGTCTGGTGGCCATCTGGATGTCTTCTTTAGAAAAGGGTCTATTCATGTCTTCTGCCCATTTCTTCACTGGATTATTTGTTTTCGGGTGTTGGTTGGTAAGTTCGTTAGAGATTTTGGATACTAACCCTTTATCTGATATGTCATTTGTAAACATCTTTTCCCATTCTGCCGGTTGCCTTTTAGTTTTGTTGATTGTTTCCTTTGCAGTGCAGAACCTTTTTATCTTGATGAGGTCGCCATAGTTCATTTTTGCTTTTACTGTCCTTGCCTTTGGAGATGTGTAGAGTAAGAAATTACTGCGGCTGAGGTCAAAGAGGTTGTTGCCTGCTTTCTCCTCTAGGGTTTTGATGGTTTCCTGTCTCACATTTAGATCTTTCATCCATTTTGAGTTTATTTTTGTATATGGTGTAAGAAGGTGGTCTAGTGTCATTCTGCATGTTGCTGTCCAGTTCTTGCAGCACCATTCGCTAATATATAATTTTTCATATCTTTTTTTTTCCATTGGATACTCTCTCCTGCTTTGTGAAAGATTACTTGGCCCTACATTTGTGGGTCCAATTCTGGGTTTTCTGCTCTATTCCATTGGTCCTATGTGTGTGTTTTTGTGCCAATACCATACTGTCTTGATGATTACAGCTTTGTAGTGCAGGCTAAAGTCTAGAGTTGTGATGCCTCCTGCTTTGGTTTTCTTTTTCAATATTACTTTGACTGTTCGGGGTCTTGTGTGGTTCCACGCAAATTTTAGGATTGTTTGTTCTAGCTTTGAGAAGAATGCCGGTGCGATTTTGATTGGGATTGCACTGAATGTGTAGATTGCTTTGGGTTAGAATTGACAATTTAACAATATTTATTCTTCCAATCCATGTGCATGGAATGCTTTCCATTGCTTTGTGTCTTCTTCAGTTTCCTTCATAAGTTTTGTAAGGTTGTCAGCATACAGATCTTTTATATATTTGGTTAGGTTTATTCCTAGGTATCTTATGGTTCTTGGGGCAATTGTAAATGGGATTGATTTCTTGAATTCTCTTTCTGTTGATTCATTATTGGTGTATAGTAATACAACTGATTTTTATACATTGATTTCGTACCCTATGGCTTTGCCAAATCCATGTGTCAGTACTAGCAGCCTTTTGGTGGAGTCTGTCGGGTTTTCCACATGCAGTCTCCTGTCATCTGCAAAAAGTTACAGTTTGACTTATTCTTTGCCAATTTTGATGTGTTTTATTTCTTTCTTTTTTTTTTTTTTGTCTTATTGCTGATGCTGGGACTTCCAACACTATGTTAAACAATGTTGGTGAGAGTGGACATCCCTGTTGTGTTCCTGATCTCAGGGTGAAAGCTCTCAGTTTTTCCTCATTGAGGATATTAGCTGTGGGCTTTTCATATATAGCTTTTATGAACATAGTTTAAGTATGTTCCTTCTATCCCAGCTCTTTCTTGAGGGTTTTTATTAAGAAAGATGCTATATTTTGTCAAATGCTTTTCCTGCATCTATTGACAGGATGATATGATTCTTATCCTTACTTTCACTAATGTGATGTACCACATTGATTGATTTTCCAATATTGAACCAGCCCTGCAGCCCAGAAATGAATCCCACTTGATCGTGGTGAATAATTCTTTTTATATGCTGTTGAATTCGATTTGCTAGTATCTTGTTGAGAATTTTTGCATCCATGTTCATCAAGGATATTGGCCTGTAATTCTCCTTTTTATTGGGGTCTCTGACTGGTTTGACAATCAGGGTAATGCTGGCTTCATAGAATGAGTTTGGAAGTTTCCCCTCCATTTCTATTTTTGGGAACAGCTTGAGAAGGTTAGGTATTAACTGCTTTAAATGTCTGCTAGAGTTCCCCCTGGGAAGCCATCTGACCCAGGACTCTTATTTGTTGGGAGATTTTTGATAACTGATACCATTTCTTCACTAGTTATGGGTCTGTTCAAACTTTCTATTTGTTCCCATTTGAGTTTTGGTAGTGTGTGGGTGTCTAGGTATTTGTCCATTTCTTCCAGGTTGTCCAGTTTGTTGGCATATAATTTTTCATAGTATTCTCTGATAATTGCTTATATTTCTGAGGGATTGGTTGTGATAAATCCATTTTAATTTGTGATTGTATCTATTTGGTTCTTCTCTTTGTTTTCTTTTTGAGAAGTCTGGCTAGGGTTTTATCAGTTTTGTTTATTTTTTCAAAAAACCAGCTTCTAGCTTCATTGATCTGTTCTACGGTTTGTTTTTGTTTTTGTTTTTTTGATTCTATGTTATTTATTTCTTCTCTTCTCTTTATTCTTTCTCTTCTTCTTCTGGCCTTGGGTTTCTTTTTTGTTCTGCTTCTTGTTCCTTTAGGTGTGCTGTTAGATTTTGTATTTGGGATTTTTCTTGTTATCTTGAGATAGACCTGGATTGCAATGAGTTTTCCCCTTAGGATTGACTTTGCTGCATCCCAAAGGGTTTGGACTGTTGTGTTTTCATTTTCATTTGGTTCCATATATTTTTTTGTTTTTTCTCTAATTGCCAGGTTGACCAATGCATTCTTCAGTAGGATATTCTTTTACCTCCATGCATTTGGAGGTTTTCCAAACCTTTTCCTGTGGTTTGATTTCAAGTTTCATAGCATTGTGATCTGAAAGTGTGCACGGTATGATCTCAATTCTTTTATGCTTACTGAGGGCTGTTTTGTGACCCAGTATGTGATCTGTCTTGGAGAATGTTCCATTTGCACTCAAGAAGAATGTGTGTTCTGCTGTTTTTTCGATGAAAAGTTCTGAACATACCTGTCAAATCCATCTCGTCCAGTGTATATTTCAGGGCCATTGTTTCTTTATTGATTCTCTGTCTAGATGATCTGTCCATTTTAAGTGGAGGCGTAAAGCCCCATTCAGTTACCACATTCTTACCAATAAGATTGCTTATGTTTGTGATTTATTGTGTTATGTATTTGGGTGCCTCCACATTGAATGCATCGACATTTATAATTGTTAGCTCCTCCTGATAGATAGACCCTATAATTATGACACAATGCCCTTCTTCATCTCTTACAGCCTTTAGTTTAAAATCTAATTTGTCTGATTTAAGTATGACTACTGTACCTTTCTTTTGACTTCCAGTAGCATGATAGATAGCTCTCCATGCCCTCACTTTCAATCTGAAGGTGTCCTCAGGTCTGAAATGGGTCTCTTGTAGACAGCAAATAGATGGGTCTTTTTTTTTTTTTTTTTTTTATATTCTGATACCCTATATCTTTTGATTGGCTCATTTAGTCCATTTACATACAGAGTGATTATTGAAAGTTAAGAATTTAGTGTCATTGTGTTATGTGTAGGTTTCATACTTGTGGTGATGTCTCTGGTCCTTTGTGGTCTTTGCAACATTTGACTCACAGAGTCCCCCTAGGATCTCTTGTAGGGTTGGTTTGTTGGGGATGAACTCCTTCAGTTTTTGTTTGTTTGGGGAATCTTTGTCTCCTTCTATGCTGAATGAGGGGCTTGCTGGATAAAGGATTCTTGGCTGCATATTTTTCCTATTCATCACATTGAATATTTCCTGCCAATCCCTTCTGGCCTGCCATTTTCAGTAGATAGGTCTGCCACCACCCTTGTTTGTCTACTAGGTTAAGGCCCGTTTATCCCTAGCTGCTTCCAGAATTCTCTCTTTATCTTTGTATTTTGCCAGCTTCACTATATTTCATGGAGAATATTGAATCCTGCTATGTCTGAAGGAAGTTGTGTGCGCATCCTGGATTTCATTGTCTGTCTCCTTCTCCAGATTGGGGAAGTTCTCAGCTATGATTTGTTCAAGTGCACCTTCTTCCCCTGTCTCTCTCTCTTCTTTTTCTCAGTTTCATCTCCTTCCACGATTTTATCTTCTATTTCACTTAATCTCCCCTCTGCCTCTTCAGTCCTCACTGTCACCCTGTCTAGTTTATTTTGCACCTCATTTACATCATTTTTTAATTCATCATGAGTATTTTGTAGTTCCTTGGTCTCTGCAGCAATAGATTCTCTGCTGTCCTGTATGCTTTCTTCAAGCCCGGCGATTAATCATATGACTGTTATTCTAAATTCTTGTTCAGTTATATTGCTTATATCTGTTTTGATCAATTCTTTGGCTGTCATTTCTTCCTGGAATTTCTTTTGAGGAGAATTCTTCTGTTTCATTATTTTGGCTAGTTTTCTGTTCATTAAGGGTTTTAAAAGCTTGTTATGTGTCTCCTGCACCTGTGAGCACTACTGTATTCAAGAGGGGTCATGTACTGTCCAGGGTGTGGCCCTTCAGGAGGTGTTTTTTTGGAGAGCTGTTAAGTGCACTCTGTTGTTGTGACTCTGGTTGCTTTATCTCCCTACTCATAATGATGTTTTGGACCCCCCACCAGGCTTTGATTTCTTCATTGATGTACCCCTGGAAAAGGAAACAAACAAAGAGAACTTAAAAAAAAAAAAAAAAAAAAAAAACAAACCACCCAAAACACCAGTTCTAGCAAATCATTGGGGTGGGGGTGGTGTTGGTAGAAGAGGCCTTACCCATACAAAGAGAAATGAGAGGCAGGGAAAAAAGAAAAGAAAAGAAAATTGAGCAGGCAGAGAAACTCTAGGGCTTAATCCAGAGAGAGAGAGAAGAAAATAAAGAAGGACATATAGAATAGGCATAAGAGAATAGATTAAATATGTCTGCTGAAACATACCAACAATAATCAGACTGGAGGTGGGAAGAAATAAGAAGGAGAAAAGGAAGAAAAAAATACACGTATAATAAGAAATGTCCAAAAATTAAATCAGGAAATGCAAAACCATTGGGTGCCTTGGAACTGGTGGCAGTGCTGGTCTGGAGGAGGGGCTGTCTGCTTGGTCAATGCCAATCCTGCTCTGGTAGATGACGCAGTTACCAGGCACGGAGGTGTGTGGTTTGGTGTCGGTGGGTCTCGCCTCCACTGTGGGCGGCCACTGTCTGTTCCCTGAAGCCCCACCTTATCGGTGATGGGGAGAAAAAGGACGACACCCCAGTCTCTCCTCCACGGAGTGAGTGTCCCAAACCAGTCTGTTAGGCCGTCCTTGCAGTGCCGTGTGCGTGAACCAGGCTGTTTGTCCTGCTCTGCCAACTCCCATACCTCCCTGGCGTTCAGCTGGGATTTAAACACTGATGTCTTAAGGGGTGCCACTCCACACACGTGGGTTCCAGGGAAGAGCCACTCTGCATTGCCTCAGTGCTGTGTGCGGTTTGTCCCACTCCGCTGACTCCCACATCTCCTTGGTACTTGACTGGGACTTAAACCTTGATGTCTTAAAGGGTCCCCCTGCATGCGCCCCAGTTCCAAGGAAGCGCCAGTCTGTGCCACTGATATATTGCCTCTGGCTGGCGGGTGCAGGCAGTCATTTTCCTTTGAACGGTTATAAACCTTCTTCCCACAGCACTCCAAGAAGGGGATTGCTTTCTCCCACTGCAGACTGAGTCTCTGAACTAGGTAGTGAGGCTGAGACTGAATCCCCTTCTCCCCACGTGCACAAAAGGGCAGCTGGCCCCAGGCCAGAGAAAGCCCCACAGTTAGAAATTGGATCTTTGCCCGTCCTGGTCGGTGGTTTTTCTCTTGCCCAGGTGCAGTCTTACACTCTCCCAGCCTCTCTTCCTCTTCCTTTTGTCTCTCTGCAGAAGGGGATCCCTCCCATCCATGGCTACACAGACCATTTTATCTCTCCCAGTTCATAGTCATGTATCTATTCCCTGCCAGGTCCTTGGAAATGTCTTTGTCACTCTGTAGCCCAGACTCTTGGAATTCAAAGTCCTTTGCCCTCAACACTGCTGTGTTTGAGGGATGAGGGAACCTCAAGTCTTCCTGCTTCTCCGCCATGTTGGATCCACCTCCTGTTCTTAGCTTTTAGATATTCTTTGGGCACCTTAGTTCTCCTGACTGACTTGAGCATGAGGAGTTATCCATACTATATGGAAAAAATGTAATACAAGAACTTTTATAAAAACAGTTACATAATGTATCATCAATTGGTATTTCTTTGATTTTCAGTAGTCTTGCCAGTGGGAGGCGAAGACCTTCCATCCTTTTTATTTCTGTGGCCTCTCTCATATCAGAACTCACATAGGTTCAGCCAGCCTTGGATTTCTGTTGCCATCTGCGTTTTAGATCAGTTGATGTCTTTGTGTTATAATATCAGTGCATTATATTTTTCTTCCATTTTAGAGTCTCATTCTTAAAATCTTTAGATTGAATTGTCTCCCCGCCCCCCCCCCC
>NW_024420530.1:0-2382 GCF_014898765.1 Herpailurus yagouaroundi
TGACTCAGTAGGTCTGCTTCATAGCTTCCTTCCTGTGATTATTCCTCTGCTACGCTCCCAGTTTGTTTCCATGCTTTCATGGTAATATGGCTATCCGGGAAGTTAGGGAGCATTTAAAAGCCTGGACTCTTGAGCCAGAAGGCCTGGGGTTAGACTTTAGTTGTTCCACTTACCAACTGTGTAAGTTGGATGTTGGATGAGTTATTTGGCTTCTTTATAACCCTCTTTCCTCCTCTCGAAGATAAGAATGGTAATTGTATATACTTTATAAGTTTGTTGTGTGGTTCATATGTAATAATATGTGAAAATAACCCACAACAGTGTCTGGCACGAACACAAACACTCTGTTAATGTTGCCTATTATTAAGTATAATTTTTCTTTATTTTTTCTCTCCTTGTTTTGCTGGAGTACACCTTCAGATAACTTCCTAATGAAGAATGAGTAGAATCAAATGTTCTGTGTCTTTGTACGTCTGAAGATATCTTGAGTCCACACTCAAATTTAATTGATAATTTTGATAGTGTAGAATTCTAGCTTATTTTTGTAATTGATTTATTTTCATTTTTTTAATGTTTGCCGCCAAATTAGTTAGCATGTATTCCAACAATGATTTCAGGAGTAGATTCATCAGTGCTCCTTACCCATTTAGCCCATCCCCACTCCCACAACCCCTCCAGTGACCCTTAGTTTGTTCTCCATATGTATGAGTCTCTTCTGTTTTGCCCCCTCCCTGATTTTATATAATTTTTGTTTCTCTTCCCTTATGTTCATCTCTTCCACTCATAGAATCCTAGCGTCCAATGGCCAGTTGTCACTTCCATCGATTTTCACCTAATCACAACACCATTGGAACCACAATATTTGCTCTTTAGAGTGTTTTTAACTCACTATCACTTCCACCTTCTTCTAGTTTTCAAAATCATTCAGTACGTCTGGTGTATGCTTAAGGAAAAGGGAACGGAGGGCTTCAAAGAGAATTTATGAACATATTTTAGACTGTCACAGCCTGTCTGCAGGCCTCCTATTATTCACTCTCATCCTGTATGAAAAATATCCTCACCCTACCCCAAGTATCCTCCCTCTTAAAGACCCAAGCATTGTAACATCAGCTCAAATTCCAGGATATTTTTATCTAAATTAGGTCCAGGTGTGAAGGAGTCTCCTTGGGCGCACTGGTCCTCGACTACACTTTCAATCTGAAGACCTATGAATGAAGACCTATGAATTCAGCATGCAACCAACACGGGCATGTGGTAACCAGAAAACACACACATAAAACACACACACACACACACAAACACACACACACACACACACACACACACACACACACATAAAAAACAAAAAAACCAACAAAACACAAACGTTGCTTTTCCAAAGTAAGGAAGGAAGTTATTATGAATGAGTCACTGGTCCATAGCAATTCTGAAGTTCAGCTGCTACAGGTAGACAGTCCTTTCATTGGGTCTTAAGACCTGGGAATGATTTTCCATGGCCCAGCTCCTCCGGGGTTCTGGCTTTCAACCTCCAAGTCATTGTTCCCTCTCATGAAAGGTAGCCTGTGTCTACAGCCTTATGGTTGTCTCATCCTACTTACTGATTGGAGGAGTTTGTGGGTCCAAAGCCTTCTTTCATTTTACTCTTGGGGATTAAGTAAACCCATCTCTATCATGGACTTTTCCAAACATTTATATGGAAAAACACTCCTAAACCTCAAGTGATATTAGTAACAGAGAGAACCCTGTGCCCCACAGTTTACTCTGCGAGGGTATGCTTATGAGATAGAATGCTGGTATTCTCCAAGACCCTTCTTCATTTAGAAAACTTTCTAGCGTCTTTTCCCCAACGTCATCTGCTTTGTGATGTTGGTAACAATATCACCTGCAATAAGAGTGACATTATTGATGTTATCTGTGCTAACAAAACATGAAATTGTATTTGAATGACATTGAGTAAGTGCAAGTAGTATCAGTTAGGGACGTGTTCAGCTGTCACAGAAAGGCTGCCACCGGTGGCATAATCAAAGAGAGTTTTACTCACAAAGAGGCTGTAGGCTGTGCTCAATTAAGGCAGCAATGTCATCTGCAGCAGGCTGCATGGAATGGCAGAGCTGCCAATTTCTTTATAACCTCCTGCAAAATTTTGGAAAAAAAGGGTAGCAACCATTAATATAATACTACCAATGTTTTCACCACATACCGTCTTCAAGATGCAGCACGTGTGTGAGCATTTCAAGCTCACAGCACACCAGTGAGGTAGAATTCTTGATGTCTTTTCGAGGTCATTCATTTTGTTCTTAAGTCAAAAATTAGCTGTCATATGTCTAGGGCATGGGGCTTCACCAAATCCCCTCCTAGGTTTCCTTGGCTTATCAATGCATC
>NW_024420531.1:0-2409 GCF_014898765.1 Herpailurus yagouaroundi
AAATGACTTCCTATTCTGTAATGAATTTGCTGTGAACAACATTTTTTGGCACTCTGAAATGGATGTCAGGAAAGGCTTTAATCTAATATTCGTTCGTTGATTTCTTTAATTGCCCAATTGCCAAGCCTTGTTTTCCGTGATGACAGAGAAGCAGGAAGAGCTGCCTATTAAGCTGAAATTGATGTTCAAAGTAAAGGTACTCAGCACTAAATCTGAATTAGTAATCAACTAATTAGATCAGTCCGTATGCTTGATGGTGATGTTTTCCTTAACATTTTCTTTAATCAGCTAATGATGCAATCCACTAAGCTTGCCTTTGTCACTTTAAAATTCTTAAGTTGAAGTCCTCTAATCATCTTTTAGCAAAATATATACCTAAAAATGGAGAGAGCTTTTTTATTTTTAGACCTAAGCCTAATTTCTATTTTAGTAAAAAAAAAAAAAAAAAAAAATCAACCTAACGCATTTACACATTTTTCTCTCTTACGGAGACTACAAACAATTAAACCACTTTGTTTCCCAAAGACCTAAGCTCAATAGCAAATGCTTATTCTAAGTAATCACAAATGATACCATATGCCCACTTGTTCACTGTGACATGTCTCTTCGTCATCACGGCACTGGGAACTCATTCCAAAATGGCTGAAGAGACACTAAAGGTCTCAATTTTATATGATTTTAAATGGTTTGCCTGCTCATATAGTTTATAGAGGTGAAGAACTGCCAGGGTTGCCTAAGTCATCTCTCTGGGCATAAATGGTGACACTGAGGAACGGCTGCACAGATGCCCAGGCTGCTCGCTGCCTGCCTTCCGGTACAGGCTGCTTCCCACTCCGACATGCTCCCTGCCTGAATATGGCATTATAGTTTTCAAGTAGAACTCTGTGAGGTCACTCGATTTCTCCATTCTCTCCTTGTGCCACTCCTACTCATTGCCTTATTTAATTAACATGCAGTAAAGAGGCTTTCAGGCACTACTTCAACTTTTATAGAGACTTTGAGTTAACTCAAGTCAAGTGTTGGAGATACAATACATTTCAAAAACAAAGAAGAAATGTAAAAAAGTGGCTTGAAAAACATCTGTCTTTGTGAACATACTACTGTAAATAATTTCCATAATGTTAAGAGCAGGGTCTATGTTTTACTTAAGTGACTAAAGGCTTCTAATCTATAGAAACATTTACCTATGAAATGTGGCATGTATTTAAGGAAACAAACCAAAAAACATGGCATTGGCAACAAAAGAACTTACCTTTTTTTTTTTCCTGAGAAAATAATCTTGTATTTTGTTAAGTATGTAGCTTTAATTTCCCTTTCATAATTCCCAGGCCTTTCCTGTCAGTTTTTTTTTTATAGCATCAATGCACTGCTGGATATATAGTGTTTGAAAAATATATATATCCAGTATGTACAAAAGTTTGTCCTATATTAATAAATGGAAACTTAGAACACTTTTCCATGGAAATAACATTGTAAATTGTTCTTAATTTGGTAGGCCAGTTCATGAGAGTCTGGCTTTTTAATATTCTAGGACAGAACTTTAAAAAAGCAGAAACACCTCTCCTATGATAGCAGCAGTGAGGGCAAAGTCCTCCCCCTTTCCCATCAACTCCAAACTACATCACAGCTCTCAGAGGGGTTCAGACATAAAGCATATTCATAAAACAGAAGTTCATACTTGTAGTCGGTTCATGCAAGAAATAAATGATGCGCTAATCTTTATAGTGTTGAACAGTAATAATGAAGTGGGCATACAAATATATGTTCACAGACATCCAGTAGAAAATGAAATGAAAAAGAATGCCTTTTGTCCTTTCTGCCCCCAACACAGAAAGAAAATGAGGTTCATTAGCCATTTCCTACATAAGAGGAACTGTCACATAGGGATCACTTAAACTTTATTTCAACCCTGTCAGGAAGGTATTACTTAAGTCCAGTTGGCAAATGAGAAAACTGAGCACAACTGGCCCAGATGTTTGTCCCCCATCTCCCAGCCTACAGGTGAAAGAAACTGATCCACACTCTACTTGGCTCCCATACCCAAGGCTGGTTCTGCCATGACCCACATGGCCGCTACCAAACTTGGTCTGGGGGGCTAAAAGGACACATTTTCAAACAAAAGCCAAGCTAAGCACTCAGAATGCCTTTCCTTGCATAGATTTAAGTGTCCCTAGCAACAACAACAAACAAAAAAGAAAGAAAGAAGGAAAGGAAGAAAGAAAGAAGAGAAAAGAAAAGAAAAGAAAAGAAAAGAAAAGAAAGAAAAGAAAAGAAAAGAAAAAGAAAGAAACCAACTTAACATGATAATTACATTAATTCCTCTGAGGACATAAACAGAATTTTGAAGACCACATAATGAAAGACATCAGTATAAGTATCTGGCCTAGGTTTCACATCTAACCACCAGAG
>NW_024420531.1:2419-10314 GCF_014898765.1 Herpailurus yagouaroundi
ACTCAGGAGCTTTAGATGGATTAAATTCACAACACCCAATAAATTACATCTTCAGAAGAAGAGCAAGGGTCCATGAGCTCCCTAAGAACATTCCAAGCACACATTTTCATGCTCATATTCTTGTCATAGATACATCTAAAGTTGGAACTGAAGTTTTGCTCCACTATTTTTTGATAATTCATGCCTATGAAATGGAGAAAGCAGTTAGCCTCTGGGGTCACCTTTTTACATCGGAGGGTCTATGGCTTACTCTTTTCCCCTGACTTTCTTTAGAATTTTCCATTTATATTGCTAATTTTTCACTTACTGATTAGTTACTATGCATTTGGGGAATCATCTTAGATTGCCCAAATTTTAATGCTAACATTCGTGAATTTAAGAATTTGGTATATAATAACACCCAATCTACTACACAGTGGATATAAAACCAAAATATAGTGAATAGGCTGAGTTGCAGTTGGAAAGCTATCCAAAAGATAAATAAGAATGTCCAGTCCTTTCTCCTAAAATGTGGGAAACACTTAGCTGCTTCACTCAGTGAAAACTTTCCTAGGTTCCTCTATATAGCTATGTTTGCCCAACTTCTTGGACCATGCTTCCGGGCTGAAATAAAACACTTAGAACTGATCTAGTCATGTTTTTTTACTACCTAAAACTTAAATTGTAAAAATCTGATCATTTTATAGATGTTTAAGAATGGTAGAAGAACCTACTGAGTGTCAGAACATTCTCCTTTCAAACAAAATTTTTTTTCACTTCCTCATTCCCTATAACATTTATCTGAACAAATTTCTATTTGATGAATCCATTCCCAAATATATTTGAATAATGCTAATCATCTGTTCGATTAAAACTTACAACTCTACTTCCTCACAAAGAGCTCAAAACCTGTAAGTTCACATCAGAAACCAGCATCTCTCTGAGTGTTGACAATAATATTAGTATGAAACATCTTTCAGATACTCGCATTTCTTTCCTGCATGTAACATAAAGCCTATTTACTTACTCAGCCTGTTTACTTAGCCTCTAAGTAAACATAGCAATATGTGGTCTCAACATGGGAGCCAATCACTGCTTTGAAGACAGTGTCAATTATTGCTTCAGTATTTAAAACTGGCTCTGCATTCCAACAGTCAGCAGCAGCACATTTACTCAGCAATGACACTTTTATGCAATGTGAAGGTTTAAAAAGAAACTGCCGTTCTCATCTATTCATACGTATTAGATGTCTTTCAGAACTTACATTCATATCCAAAGGATACAAAGAACTTACACAATTTAATATCAAAAGGCCAAATTACCCAATTAAAAATGGGCAGAGCAGCTGAATAGACATTTTCCAAAGAAGGTATACAAATGGCCAACAGACACATGAAAAGATGCACAACATCACTAAGCATCAGGAAGATACAAAGCCACAATGAGCTATCACCTCACACCTGTCAGATTGGCTATTATCAAAAAAGCAAAAAATAGCAAGTGTTGGCAAGGATGTAGAGAAAGGGAACCCTAGTGCATTGTAGGTGAGGATGTAAATTGGTGCCACCACTGTGGAAAACAGTATGAAAGTTCCTCAAAAAATTAAAAAAAGAACTACCATATGAGCCAGCAATTCCATTTCTGGGTATTTATCCAAAGGAAATGAAAACACCAATCGAAAGAGATATATGCACCCCTGTGTTCAATGCAGCATTATTTATAACAGCCAAGATATGGAAGCAATGTAAGTGTCCATTCATAGGTGAATGGATAAAGATGTCACACACACACACACACACACACACACACACAGAAACACAATACGAAATAATAGCCATAAAAAAAAAAAGAAGAAGAAATAGGGGCGCCTGGGTGGCTCAGTCGGTTGAGCGTCCGACTTCGGCTCAGGTCATGATCTCGCGGTCCATGAGTTCGAGCCCCGTATCGGGCTCTGTGCTGACTGCTCAGAGCCTGGAGCCTGTTTCAGATTCTGTGTCTCCCTCTCTCTCTGACCCTCCCCCGTTCATGCTCTGTCTCTCTCTGTCTCAAAAATAAACGTTAAAAAAATTTTTTTAAAAAGAAATCTTACGTTTGCAACAACATTGCTACCTCGAGGGTATTATGTTAAGTGAAATAAGTCAGAGAAAGATACATACCATATGATTTCACTTATATGTGGAATCCAAAAAAACAAAACAAATGAACAAACAAAACAAAAACAGACTTGTTACAGGAAACCAATAGTTGGTTACCAGGGAGAGGAGTTGGGGGCAGGCTGAGTGTGAATTATATTGTTACTTTATAATAGTTTTAGGTGTATTAGGGCATTTTGAGCATTATGTACGGGAGGCAGTGCTCTGACCTGTTTCAGTTTTTTTTTAAGGCACCCTAGATTAAGAGCCACTGCAAGCTTACCTGAAACATGAAAAGCTGTCTTGAATTGCAGAAACCTACTTGGCATTATTATTGCTATTTGTGATCTCCCTGTGGCACACATTCAGCCAAATCACTTCCTTACTGGTTTTTAGTGATGCTTTGTGCTAAGCTGTGTTTTTTTTTCCCAAGACAGTGATTATTGTTTACCACTGTACCAGCTACTTATCTCTCAGATACATGTGCCCAAATCCCCATTTCTGTATATATCCTGCCATGTAATGCCTGAAGATAAATGGAGCAAAGGTGAGATTATGCTTTGGCTTTTGGACTAATCCAGAATAGCCCAAGAATACTCTCTAGCCTGGAATATCTTGGCCCAGTCTGAAATGGTGGAGTTCACTTTGAGAGTTCTTTCCTGCTGATAGTCATGAGACCTAACACTTACTGTACTATCCTTGGGGCTGGGCACCCCAGGGTGGGCAGGTCATAGTATCTCATCCTCCACTCAATCCATATTCCCTTGCTTATTGCACACTCCTTACCAAACTGGATATTTCAAAGCCAATATGTTTATAATGGGGATATAATCTATAAACCAGCCCCATGGAGAATGTATCTAGTTTTGTGCTTTTGCACAACAGCTCTGAAGTTATGGAAATGTTCCCCAGCCCTGCCTGTGGCCTCAGCTCCTGCATTAGCCCCATTAATTTGCCAGCTATCCTCTGTGCTGGCCCCATCTTGTGGGCGACCTGGATACCTCAGATCCAAGCCACATTTTTAACATTGTTCCCATGATTTCTGAATTATTTTCTTATACTTTTTCCTTATATAACAATCCATGATCACTCCATGCCTGTAACTTGACTGTGCATGTCTATATACTTATTTTTAAGGTGGACTGGCTAGGATTACCAAGAGGAAGAAGCACATAGTTTATATAAGAACAAATTACCTTTGTAATAAAATTAACAAAAGTATATATTGTAATCACTGACAAATTTCCAGGATTTTCAAGGCCTCTATGATGAAATTCACTGTCATCATTATTTGGACATTGCAGTGAATAGAGAGGACATCTGGAAAAACTCTAAAATCAAAGAATCTGTTATTCATAATTCCGAGCTTTCCCTTTCCACAATAGCAGAGCTTTGGATTTGAATTTTCCTACACAATTTGACCTTTGCTCTGATTTGTCTTCCAGAAGATTATGCCCAAACACTGAAACCTGCAATTTCTCAGACAAGGGAACTTGCAACAGCAAATAATACTTATGAGCAGCCAAACTTTCTGCTGCGCACAAATGAATAGAGAGGCACCAAGAATGTTGACACTCAGCATTCATTATCAAGTTTTAATAAATTTCAGGTTATTGAGGAAATGATCTGAGGTGATGAAGCTGCAAGTTTAGCTCAACAGAGTATTTCCAAATAGCTACGCTTTTCTGCAATAACTGAAATTATATAAATATTCATTGATCATCTGTACAGAAAATATTCTGGAATATTTTTTAGGGTGAAAAGGATGAAATTTGGATTGAGATTTTGGTAACTGAGTGTAGATGAATGCATCATAGGCCCAAGCATCCTGTTTATATTTACAAGTGAAGCAGGATGTGAAGACATTTTGCATACAGTTTTTCCTAATTTGATTAGCTTTCAGTCCTGAGGATATTTGACCAACGGGCCAAATTCTGTCAAGGCTGGCTTAAACTGGCAAAGAAAATATGGCTCCAATTTGTTAGTGAGCCTGCAACTATTCCTGTGGGCCTAGTACCAGATTTGAATATATCGAGGACTCAATTTACCAAACTATAACCATTTATATACTATTGCTCTTCCTTTTTTTTCCAAAAATTTCCCCTCCTGTATCACTTCTGTTTGTATTTACTTAATATTTTGAAATCAATTCATATTTTTATTTGAATTTGTTTTGCAAGGGTACTTTATGTCATTTTCATGAATGGAAATTCATGTAACCCTGTGCCATAATGAGAAGGTGACTATAAGCCAAACTTAATGGAAACAGAACAATGTTATTAAATTTTAGCTTGATAATGATGCTTAACAAAGGCTCTTAGGCTGAAATACACCTGAGTTTGTTACAAGGGAGAAAACAAGTTTTAGAGAGCTATTTAAGACACACTGACAGTGAACTGAGACTTTCCTCCTTGAGTAATCAACACTAAATGATAACTAGAAAATACTTGTCTAACATGTAACTTAATATTAGCCAAAATTATCTCCACTGGTAGGAGTGCCACACTATAAGATAATGAGAAACACTTACTTATACTGACCCACTGGCTGCTGCCTCACATAGGATTGTGTTCAGTTGCATGTAGCCATAATTCAACTCTTGTAGCTTAATCAAATAGGTGTTTTTATTTGTTCTCACATCAGTTGAAATCTGGAGATAGAGTGTAGGGATGGGGCAGGTGCGTGAGAAAGTGGTCCATGACCCAGCTTCCTTCTAGCTCTCTGCTCCTCCACCTAAGCCTCCACAGAGAGAGACAAGTAAAAGGTGAAAGGCAAAGAGCAACCTGCCAAGTCTTCCTTTCTAACATGAAAAATTTCATAGCTTATTCTTCAGGTGATTTCCATCTCATTGGTCAGAATACAAGGGTTTTGTGGCAGGTAAGTCTTTTTCTGCACATTTTCTCTCTGAACAAGACTAGGGAACTACTAATAAAGATGAAGGGGTAAAGCAGTATCTGACAACAACCACACCAAACTTTTCTCCCTGGAATCAAAAATTATTATCCTTGATACATCTTACTACTTAGAGAAATTTGTACCAGTTGGTACTCAGGGTCACAGGACAATACCATCAGTGACCCCATACTATTGCTGGTACCATCACACAAGAATGGATCTACCTAGATGGCAATGGAAGTGACTCAGAAACTTGAGTTTAATATGCCCTGAGTATATTACAACCCAGGTTTGTTGCAATCCACAAGTAGTTCAGTGGCCCTTTTCTGCATGTCCTGGTTTCTTCCTTTTCTGACTTTCTCATGTCTACATTATCATTCAAGCACACATGACAATTCTATCTAAAATATATCAGTGAGATCAACAAAAGTGGAGTATGTTTTGGTAATCTTACTAAATGTACATGTTAGTAAATGTCTCAGCTCTTTATAGTGTTGGCTGGTTTGTCCAGACATAGAGACCAGATACATATACACATGTGGTATGTGTGTGTATGTGTGTGTGTGTGTGTGTGTGTGTGTATAGGCAGTTACATATTTTCCTTAATTATATATATACATTTTTTTCTTTTATCAATATATTTTCTCCCCTGATACTTTGTGGTCATTCATCTAACTGCATTCTGGGATCATCTGCTTACATGAGTGATTTATCTCACTCAAATGCACAGAACAATATCCCCTCCAAAGCAGTTTGAATACCGTAGGGGAAAAAAAAGAAAATACAGTTCAGAAAAATTCTTATTCCTAGGAGTCTAAGGTTTTAACAAACCTCTCCTATGTTTTCCATTTTTCTGTAAAATCTAAGGCTTAATGTGAATAATCATTGTGGTTACATTTTACAGAGAGATTACATATCTGTCAAGATACTAAATCCCCAAGTCTACTGTAGTTGAATGAAATGCAGCAGAAAAACAATTCATTTGATCAATCAAGATTTCCCATTTTTCTCTAAACTAACCAAAACATCTATGTAGAAGGGAGTTTTAAAAATTGCCATTTTCCTAGTGTTTGCCCTCAGTCGTTACTTTGTTAGACTATATCTGACTTAATGTTAATAAAATTGGTATTTTTATTATGCTTGAAAGATTTAAACGTATTTAACCTTACATAATCTAATTTGATTCTAATTTTTATAAAGTTGGTGGAAAGTAGATTATCATCTACATTTTATAGATAAAATTGAAAGTGTTTTAAGTGTCAGGTGTACAGCCTGCATTTAGTTCTATGCTTCAGTGATTTGCCAGACCATTGGGAAACATTTCCTTTTCCTTAATAAAAGGCAGTCTGAATTGTTATATGCATTGACAATGACCATAAGGTCCCAGGACTAGACATTTCACTGGTACAGTTTCTGTGTACAATGGATAAATCTGCCATGTTCCAGAATGAGGACAAGTACCTCTCTTTACTAATTTAGGAGATAAGGTTTGAAAGAATGAAGTGTGGTAGGAGGAGGAGCAAAATTTATTTATTTTTTCCTTCATGGTTTATAACTTTGGGCATCTTATTTAAGCAGATCTTTTCCTACCCTGAAATCTTAAAGATATGCTTCAATATTTTTCTAAAAATTTTCCAATTTTGTTGGAAATTATTCTTTTACGTTCTTTAAATTACTTGGTATTTATTTTTATGAATGATGTAAGGTAGGGATCATTTCCCCCCCAATAATCCAAGTAATGGTCTTGGATTATTTATCGATATGTCAATCTTCTCTCCACTAACATGTGATGCTACCTTGGTCATTTGTTATTTTTGTATACATGTGGATCTGCCTGTGGATCAGCCAGGAGACCAGTGTGGCTAGAGCAATTAACATGGCATTGGTCCAGATGTAAAAGTTTACATCAGTGATACACTCCATTAATTTTCAGACTTTATAATACGTCTTTATATTTGATAAAGTACCCAATATTTAGGGGTTGGAGGCATCAGAGGAAATGAGCAGTGTGAGATTTGGTTGAATTACAAAGTGAAAGAATGGTGATCTGGAAATGAGTGGAAGAAAATAAGCTCACCTGAAGTACCACACTAATGTACTAGTCTTCTAAGTTTTTGTTCTTGTCCCCTTCACAATCTGTTTTCTTCTCATCAGCCGCAGTCAAACCATGAAAATTAAGCCAGATCATGTAACTCCTCTCATCAGATTCTCCAATGACTTCCCAGCTCATTTGAACTAAATCCAAAATCCTTAACATTCAGACCTATACAGTCTGAATAATCTCTGGCAAGAGTAATTCTGACCTCACCACTTATCACTCTCCACTTTTGACAATCTGCTTCAACTCTGCTGGCCTCATTTCAGTTCCTCAAACCTGATAGCCATAGTTCAGCTGTAGGGCCTTTGCACATGCTCTGCCTGGAAACCTTCTCTGCCAGATGGTTGCTGTCATCCCTCATTTTATTCTTATCCCTGTTAAAAAGGCACCTCACTAAAGAGTCTTTGGACTACAGAGCACTTTCCCACCATCAGTGTTTAACCCATTACTGCCCTTTATTTTTTTCATAGCACTTCCTACTCCTAGAAATGCCACATATTGATTTTCTTATTCTCTGGTCTTCCTCCCTTCCCAGCATTTATATGCCCCATTTCAGCAAGGCCCCCATCTCTTCATGCACTGCTGTATCCCAGAAAGTTAAAACAACACCTTCACTGCAAGCACATATCTCAATGTAATTTAAATAGACAGAGAGAGAAAATGACATTTACCTTTAAGCCAGTTCAGGACTCAGGGAGAAATTCCAGCAAAAATCATGAACTTTGGGGTAAGAGAGAACAGGAATTTTTTTTTATTTATATATGAAATTTATTGTCAAATTGGTTTCCATA
>NW_024420532.1:0-1208 GCF_014898765.1 Herpailurus yagouaroundi
AAAACCAAATAATCCAGTGAAGAAATGGGCAAAAGACGTGAAGAGACGCTTTAACAAAGATGACATCCAGATTGGTCACACATGAAAAGATGCTCCATCTCACTTGTCTTCACTGAAATACAAATGGAAACCACAATGAGATGTTCTCTCACACCTCTCAGAATGGCTAAAATTAACATCTCCAAAAAAGACAGATGTTGGCAAGGATGCAGAGAAAGGGAAAGCTTTTGAAACGCTGGTGGGCATGCAAAGTGGGGTAGCCACTCTGAAAATAGTATGGGGATTTGTCAGAAAAACTAAAAATAGAACTACACTAGGCCCCAGCAATTGTGCTACTACGTATTTATCCAAAGGATACACTAATGCTGAGTCGAAGTGGCGCATGCACTGCAATGTTTATAGCAACATTATCAACAATAGCTAAGTTATGCAAAGAGCGCAAATGACCATTGAGAGATGAATGGATAAAGAATATGTGGTATATTCATACAATGGAATATTACTCGGTGGTCAAAAAGAATGAAATCTTGCTATTTGAAACAACATGGATGGAACCGGACTTGATTATGCTAAGCAAAATATGTCAGAGAAAGACACACATCATATTATTTCTCTCATCTGTGGAATTTAATACAACTGATGAACGTAGTGAAAGGAAAGCAAAAAAAAAAAAAAAAAGATAAAAACAGAGAGGGAGTCAAACGACAATAGACTCTTAAATAGAGAGAAGAAACTCGGGGTTCCAGGAGGGTTACTGAATAGGGGTATGGACTAAATGGGTATGGGCATTACGGGCGCACTTGGGATGAGTAATGGGTATATTTTGTACTTGATAGATCACTACATTCTACTGCTGAAATGTATTGCACTATAAAGTAACTAACTTGGGCTTAAATTAAAAAAAAAAAGAACTATTAAAAAGAAGTAAAAAAAATGTACTACCAGTCAAAACAAAAGAATATTTAAATCGGGCTCTTTGAGTGGAAATCTAGGACTATAAGTGTTACAGACAAGAATGGCTCAGAGAAAACATCAAGAAACAATGGCAAAACAACTAGTAGAATGGCACTCAATATATACCTATTAATAATCACTCTAAATGTACATGGACTAAGTGCTCCAATCATAAGACATTGGATAGGGAGTCAGAATGGACAAAACAAACAAACAAACAAACAAACAAACAAAAACAACACCTATCTAGATGC
>NW_024420533.1:0-23731 GCF_014898765.1 Herpailurus yagouaroundi
ATTGAATTTGAAGACCACGGTCTTCTATGGAGACAGACGGGCTTAGGTTTTCCCCCCACCTCTGGGGACAGGAGCCCCCTAGACCAAACACTCACAGTGCTTGCTCCATTACCACCAGTGGTCGCCATCCTCGTCACTGGGTCTCTCAAGATACGCTGACATTTTGACTGATTAAAAATATTAAATCGGGGGCACCTGGGTGGCTTGGTCAGTTCAGCATCTGACTCTAGATTTGGGCTCAGGTTATGGTCCCACGGTTCCCGAATTCGAGCCCCATGTCGGGCTCTGCTCTGCGCAGACAGTGCGGAGCCTGCTAGGGATTCTGTCCCTCTCCCTCTCTCTCTGCCTGTCCCCTGTTTGCTCTCTCTCAAAAGTGAAATCAATCAATCAAAATATTAACTTTTTAAACACAGGGTGGAAGCAATCCAAGTTCAAGTACATTTGGAAACCCTGAGCGAATCTGAAAACGAGTCTTTATTGCAGGCTTCCTTGGAAACTTCACTACGCTCCGAGAATCTCTTCGAGAGAAATACATAACAGAGACACCCAGGCTCACTGGATAGTTTTCCTCTTGGCTTTTCTCTGGAGACTATCCTGAGTGCCTTTCAGTACTTAGATCCCAGGGGCTGTTCCTGTTTGGAACCTTCAAAAGTTGGCACACCCCGTCGGCTCCCACCCTGCTGACCTTGCGCTCTATGTCCTCTCTGGTCTCAGGCTTGACAGTAATAAAATCAAGGCACTCGCTTCCTGTGACCCATGCAACATCCCTCTATCTCCGGACACCGACGCAGAAGAGGCTGAAGGCAGAACCTGGGAGGGTAAAGGGAGAGGCAGCAAGATCGAGACGGCAACGCGACGAACTGGGTCCTTGTTTCCCTCTGTGCGTTAAGTCAGCAGCACGTGCTCCATGGCCCGACCTCAAGTGCCTGGCACACAGGTGTCCCATACACGGCACCCAGGAGGAGGGAAAAAAAAGGAAATCTCACGCCGCTCGGTGATCCATACTGTGTAACCGGTTTTATTTCTTCGCCCATTCAATACCTGTGTATAAATTAAGCGCCTACTCATACCAGGCACCCAGCAGAGAAGCACGGACATACACAAAACCCTGCCTTGTGCTCTGAGGGCTGAGGGTTTAGTGAGCTACGACTGACAGCCCTGAATACACCTCCACGTGGTCCTCGCCGGGACGGATCATGCCATCCGGTAGGCCTCGTCTTTGAATCTGATCACCTGGTTTATCTAGCACAGCCCTAAGCTTTCGTGAAATTTGCCAAAGACATCGTCATCATGTTCTGTTAGGTCTACCATGTCATTCCTCTCCGCCTGCCTGTGTCAGGAGGTGCCGGAATGGCCACAAGCCTCCGGGGGACCTGGAGGAGAACGAGGAGAGGGTGCACTATCCAGCTTGGGCTGACTGGGATGTTTATGTGGGTCACCGGGACTCAAGATGTAGCACACACGAACGATAAACACACCGTGCATTGCTTTTCTTCTCTTAACGGGAAGTGCACAACCCAGGCTCTCAGAATGTCTGTGCTTGTAGGTACAGACCTGCAGCGGTCCCAGCAGACAGGTCTGAAAATGGAGCGAGTGTCTGGTGTCCCCATACCCAGGCTGTCTCAGGGTACCCAACGCAGCTCATCCCGCACAAGTCTGATGGGCCCGCACCAAAGACCAAGCTGTCACCAATGTGGTTCACCAGCCCGAGCACACAAGCTCTCAGGGACGCAACCCTGCACGCTGTCATCAGTGGGTCATGGAACATGGCACACAGATCGCAGAACTGCCCAGCCTAGCACCACAGCAGCACTCTCGGACTGCATTTGAACTGCCCCCGGTTAGTAATCTCTTGACCATTCCAGAACTCAAATGAGACACGCTGAAGTCACCTGGCAGAAGCCAGAAATAAAAACAAAATGTGTGGTATTCATCCACTGAAAAAAAAAATCTGACTTGTGAGTTTTTCATTCTCAGTAAATATCCACTCTAATTTTGAATAATTTTTACTTATGAAATTTGTTTCTTTAATGTTTATTTTTGCGATAGAGCAGGGGATAGGCAGAGCGGGGAGGGGGGGTAGACAGAGGGTCTGAAGCAGGCTCTGAGATGTCAGCACAGTGCCCCACGCAGGCCTCAAACTCATGAACTGCAAGACAGTGACCTGAGCCAAAGTCGGACGCTTAACCGACCGAGCCACCCAGGCGCCCGTTGAATAATTTTTATTAAAGAGACTCTCCCCGCTCCCATCCAGCCTCGACGCCTCGCAAACCTGCTCCAGACCAGAACCCTTTCTCATCCTCCCATGCAACAGAAATCCCCGTCTCCTGCGCGGCTCTGGCAGATCGTTCAGGGAAGTCCTGTCCCTCCAAGACCAGAGGGAATGATGCACACACAAGAGTAGACGCCTCCGCAGCACTTTTTTCCAGGCCTAGTGTGGCCTCTAAGCACATGAACAACACGTGCTTGCTTGAGCTCCCCAGGCCTTCTCCAGTGACACAGGACGAAACTCGGAGAGCCCGAGTACCTTGGTCACGGCCATACGACTAGGGAGCGGCAGAGGTGGCCTCGCCCTGGGGACGTGGCTTCTGGGTCCAGGACGCTTGAGTGCTACCCCATCATAGCAGACGCCGGTGTGGGGGATGCAGCTCATCAGTGGCCCGAATTCTTCACACCTGGTGTCCACACTCTGCCACGTGACGACACGGCTCCTCCCACCGAAGAGGTGGGGCACATCCCACCACCTCTCTGAGTTCAGCTGTGGGGCTTGCTTTGGCAACGGAAGGTTAGCGGTGTGATATAATCAGGTATGTGGAAAAACACCTTCGTGCCCGGGTCGGTTCTCTCGTGCATCTGCCACTGACTTCCCCAGGCCAGGCTGCCGGTTCCAGGAGAAAGGCAAGAGACACACGGAGCAGAGTACCATGATCGCCGCATGCGTGAGCTAAAGAGATACCGTACTGCACACTGAGATCTCACAGTTGCTTGTTACACAGCGTAACTACGGCCACGGCTAACTGATACAACCTATGTCCCCTGACTTTTGCCTGCCTGCAAACTGATCAGCCTTAGCTAGGCTGGCCTAAAGTTACACACATATAGAGAATCCATCCCACAATTTATCGGTGGCTTAAGAATCTGACCTATGGTGAGGACAGTTTGATTAAAAAAAAAAAAAAGAAAAAAAGATAGAACATAGGTAAGTCAAAGACATGCTCCATTCACTCAAAGACACATTTATTCTGTTAAAAGTCAAGCAGGACGATACGATGAGGGCTAAGTGGTAAGGGTCGAGCATGAAATACGTATACATTTTCCACACTGGACTGCAGGATAAAAGCCACAGGCCATACCCCTGACTGAAATCTCGCCATACAGAGCATTCCACAGCTGTGCTACGACAGAGGGGGAGGAATCAGCCGCCACCTAAGAATGCCAAGGGCAAAACATTAGCACCAGATTGTTGTTGTTATAGCAATAACATAGCTATGTACAAAGATATGTACATCGACTCACTGGAATCTTTGGGCCCCTGCTGACTAGACGCTGAAGAGGCAAACAGGGGAAGGTACAGGACAGTGACCCCATGTGCTTCGCGGCAAGGGGGACAGAGCACTGTATATTGCTGTGTGTAAGAGAAGGTCCTCAAAAGACCTAAAAGGCTGGATAGAGACACACACCTCCTGTTACTCACATTTTACATATATATCCTCAGAATGATTCACAATACTGTATTCGAGGGGAAAGAATCACAGATAAACGCTTTGTCTAAATTAAAAGCAAAACACGCTGAAATTACTGTGTTTGTCCCCCTGAGGAAGAATGACAGAGGTCCGTGGACAGCCAACTTCACCTTCTCTGAAGTGACCAGTTTTCACAGGAAGGGACTACAGCAGGAGGAAAGGAAGACACGTCATTGGCAGGATGGGGATTTTTTTTTCAAGTCAGAAATCACTTAATGCAATAGGACTGGAAACTTCTGAAAAGGCATAGAGCTTTCTGGCATGAGTGGATTGCCAAAAAGAGGGTTTATTGCGTGCGTTACTGAAGCTTGCCACTTTGGCACCCCCGTGGGGTGCAGAGACGTTAGTGCCGTGGCTCAGGGGTCCAGCTCCCCACCTCTGGCTCATCGAGTACAGACAGCGGTCTGTTAAGACATTTGTGTGCACGTGTGTTCTGGGAAGGCAACCGTCGCAGCGGACAAAGGGACGTGTCCCCACCTGTCGGAAAACTTTCATGGGAATAGGGGAAACAAGGATCCAAATGATCCCTCGATCAAACAAACGTCCGATCATCACTTCAACATGGTGTCGTCCAAGGGGCTGTCCTGCCATTTACCACGCGTTCAATCGGGTGAGCATCTGTGAAGAAGCTCTACATTGGCGTAGATTAAACGGAAGTTACAACCAAGCCGATGGCGGCTGAATGTCTTTCCACGTGCTTATTTTATTGCCCGTGCACACGGCCTCTGTGCTGAAGCACCGAGTTGTGTTTCTTGCCCATGTACTAACCAGCTGTTTGTTCTCTTGCTTCTGAAAGTTCTTTACACGTTCTAGATCCTTTGTCATAGACATGATTAGCACATCTTTCCTCCCAGTCTGTGACTTGTCCACTGGAAACTGACAGCATGACAGTGTCTTCTTAGTGAGCAGACTCTTGAGAAACTTGCGGTTTCAGCTAATAAACAGGGGACAGAATCTATAAACTGTGGCAGAAAAAGATCGGGTTTGGGAGTTGTAATACTCCATGGGGCCTCTGAAAGCGCAGAGAGGAAAGGTTCTTACAAGTAAATGGAAAGTAACCCTTACAGCATGGCAATAGATTTAAAGAGGCAAAAACAGAAACGTAGCCAATTGTCACTAACAACCATACGCACACAAAGTAAGTGTTACAGGCAGAAGGTAATTTCAGAAATATGCTGTTGGTCTCATGAAACAAGTATCTAGCGAGCACATCACTCCTACTGGACACACTACTGACCGAGGACTTTCACTTTGCAGGAAAAGATCACGTGAACCGTGACGTCAGGACTGAAGCTCCTCGTGCTGTGCGCGTGTTTTAAAGCATGCACACGATTCTTTCTGTGGCGATTTCAGGATGCATGAAGCCAACACATAAGGTGTTCATTTCACAGTGGGTTTTTAACCACTGGGAAACCATTCCCCTTTCCAAAAGGTTAGTAACTTGTCATCATATCATCATGGTTTTGCTGGGAGACAATGAATGAAGGACGAGGAAGGGTCCACACCATCGGACGAATGGGGTACGACGGGGCAGCCCACGCTTCCCAGGGTAAGGAATCGCAGGGTATGACGGGAGCCAGGGGTTCCCCGCTCATGCGCCTTCAAGACTCACTCAGGCTGCTTCCTGGGCGGTTGGTTCAGGATGTGAAGACGGGAGGAAGGGCACACCTACCAGTGAGAAGGACCACTTGCATGCACTACACAGTCTATACTGAGGGAACCCGCCACCCTCCGGAGGCTGGGCCACGTGTGGTAACCGGCAAAGCAAAATGGCTAATGGTGAGATGTTCTGCTCAGCGTTCAACGGGGAAGCTAAAACACATTAAATAGATCATCACAAACACACACGGAAGTTATTGCTTCTCTAAAGCAGCCATCCCGCTAGGGGACGACTCGGGCTGCAGGACATAAATACCGGCTGGGGTCTCCGCGTGCATCCTCCGGAACCGAGCTCAGAGGGGCACTTTCCGGCCTCCGCCAGGGAGGGCCCTCCTATTTGCCTCTTTCTGGCTGCAGGCTGTCGAACAGACACTTGAGCTGCTCCTCGCCCAGGTGTATCTTGTCTTCCAGCTCGCGCTGCTCGATGATGAGGGCGGACTTCATCTTCACGAAGTGCTCGCAGTCGGCCAGGCTCTCCTCGCTGAGGTAGCTGGCCAGGATGTCGAACACGATCCGCTCCCGGCGGTCCAGGTTCTCCTTCAGTTCCTTGGCGTCCTCGTGCTGCTGGATGAGGACCCGCTGCTTCTCGAGCAGCGATTGCTGGGGAGAGAGAGAGACAAGCCCGTTGAGGACGAGGGCGAGAGCAGGGGCTCCGGGTGGCCGCCACAAGCTGCTGGCCACGCTGCGGGCTGCCTCAGGGGACACCCTGACGCCAGGTTAGGGACCAGGGGTCTGACGGCCTCTGCACGGAGATACTCGGGCGCGGCTGGCCCCAGCCCTTCCTCGAGAGCTCACAGGCTCGTCCCGCCTCCCATTTCTTCCCACTGGCCTGGAACGGCTCAGAGGAACAGCCTTGATGAGAGCAGCTGTCCCCGGACAGATAAGGACAGAATTCTGAGAGCCTCCAAAGGTGTAAAGGACTTAGGGATCCCACGCGCGTCAGAGGCCTGCCTGTGACAACACCGCGGCAAAGGCAGCAAAAGGCGCGGATTCCGGAGAACTCGCGGAGCGGGGTGTGTACACCCTTCCGCAGGAGAAGAGCCCCTGGGCGAGCCTGCAGGGCACGCGTGAGGGAGCAAGGACAGGCAGAACAGACGCAGGGAGACGGGGGAGACTCCCCGGCTCCCCGCACGGGGCCCGCTCTGGGGGACACGGACGATCCCGTTCCTAAAATGTGGCGCTCACAGCCGCACCGTCTCTCCGCAAAACACACACCTAACGGTCCCTGCCTTCTCTAAGTTTAACGAAAACTAAGAAAGGAAGAGATGAGTGCATTCAGTCTCCCACCGTCGGCTGGGGGAGGCCGGGGCTTCATTTCCTCCGTGTGATTTTTTACTTGGACAGCAGGACAGCCGCTCTCATTCTGCCATTTTGCGACGTGGCCACGCACAGTTACCAACGGCCACCGTGAGAGTCCAGCATGCGGCGGCTCTCTGTAAAACGCCCGCACACAGAGAGAGCGCGATGAACGTGAGCGGCCGCTGTCACTAAGCAGAAAGTGTCTTGGTGGGCGGGTCACTAAGCAGAAAGTGTCTTGGTGGGCGTCAGGTCCCCTGCCCACTCCCGTGCAACACCGCCCTCTTCAGGTCACGCGCACAGAGAATTCTCACGCAAAGAGGAGGCAAAGCAAATCCGTTAAACCCAAAGGGAAACAGGTGCTAACAGACCCTAGAAGTGCGCTTTGGATTATTAACATCAGTCAGGCTGGGGCGCCTGCACGGCTTTGTCAGGTAAGTGTCCAACTCTTGAATTGTGGCTCAGGTCACGATCTTGTGGGTTGTGAGTCCCAGCCCCGCATCAGGGGAGAGAGCCTTGGGATTCTCTCTCTCCCTCTCTCTCTGCCCCTCCCACGCTGGTGTGTGCAGGAACTCTCTCTCAAAATAAATACATAAAAACTTAAAACAAAACCAGTCAGGCTGACTAGGGACAGGAGGCTGCAGAGGCTGGGAGAGGACCTGATGGGGACATTTTCTGTCTGGAAAGATGGAGGGAGCCTCAGAAAACGTTCTGCCGTGTCTTTTAACTAGTTACTATGGTGTCTCTGAAAACCTTAGCGTCTCCAAACTTCCACTGCCTGACACAGATTTTCCTCCAACGCCAACCCTGCTGGAGACGGGGCCTCCTCACTGCCCCTGGCTGGGGGAATGCAACACTCCATTCACAGGGAGCCCCCGGGACGTGCTGAGGGCTCCAGAGCCTGGTGCTCAGGAGGACCACGTGCGTGGTCCTTAGCGTTGGCATTCCTTCATCATCCCCAAATTCTAAATAAAGTATCTGTCCGTTCCACCCACACGGAGGGAAAGATAGATTATAGAGGAGCTGAGCTGCAAAGACCACACCAGTTGTTCACTTAAAATCAATACTCGAGAACATTCCAATTATGTATAAACGAATCTCTTTCTTGTTCAAGTTTTTTTTTAAGAATATTTTTATTTTTGAGAGAGACAGAGCACACTTGAGTGGGGTAGAAGCAGAGAGAGAGAGAGAGACTCCCAAGCAGGCTCTGTGCTGACAGCAGAGAGCTAAATACGGGGCTCCAACGCTCGAACCACAGATCATGACCTGAGCCAGTCGGACATTCAACAGGCGGAGACACCCAGGCACCCCTCGTGTTATCTTCCTCTCCTCAGATACACGTGGCAAAGACGAGGAAATCAGAAAGTGGAATCTGAACATCATCCAAGGGTCCCGGCTATTTTGTCAATGCTTATCCAGTACGTTCAAATGGTAGTCATCAATGACTTAGCTAAGCACAGAACGACAACGTCTGCGAGCCGCGCTCGAGAACATTTAGGTCGCCTGAAAGCGCTCTCACCTAGGGTAAGGGAGAGGGCTAACTCTTCCGCTCCCCTTTCAGAGAAGGAGCCTTATTAATAATAAAGATGATCATTTGAGGGCCTACACAGAGAAGCAAACTCCATGTTCTACTGATATTTGACCCAGGAAGTGAAGCCAACAAGGGGGCTATTACTTCCTGCATTCTGCAAACCCCCTAAGAGACACGTTCCAGGCTGCACACCTCAAGAGAGGGAGAAGAGGCAGACAAGTCCTCGACTGCTTCCAGACTGCCGTGTGCACTCCTGTTAAAAGCAGCAAAAAATCACATTCCATTCTCAGTGAGACCCACTTACACGCATGGTCAAGAAAGGCGAAAGAGACTATTTCCTAGGAAGAGACGCTTATCAGTAATGATCCGTGGGAACAGGTGAGAAGATGTGAAAAGGAGCCCACGGTTCTTCCTGAACATCACAGCAGCCCTGCAGTCCCATGACCACGCCTGCCAGGCCCTGCCCACCACACCCCCCAGCACCTGTCTCCCTCAGTTACCAGCAAAGTGAGGGAGAGCCCTGGACACCCGAAGGCGTCCTGCGCTGGGAGGTGCACAGGCCGCCGCAGGGACCGTGTGAGGCTTCAGGGCACCAACTCGTGACGCCCCACGCGGAACCTTCCCGCAACCACCTCCCGCCCCGCCCCCCGCCGAGTCCAGGTCAGGCACGTTGTATCTACCCGATCACCAGGAGAAGTAGTGTCATCCAAATTATTGAGGGCGTTTTCTACCCGCGCCAGACGGCCCGACAGCGACAGCAGAAGGTTCACCACTTTGTCCAGGTCCCCAATGAACATGCGGAACTTGTCAAACTCGTTGGGTTTGCACACGTCTTTGGCGATGGCGTCCACCTCGTCCCCCAGTGCGCTGTTGGCACGGATGTCCTCCAGCAGGCTCTCCCGGGCTTCCCGAAGCACTTGCAGCTTGCGACTGATGCTCTCGATGAGCTCCTGCTGTAGGGCACAGGGGGGCATGCAAACACTCGTTAGGGTGACCCGACCTGGCACCTGCAGCGGCTGCCCGGGCCCTGTGGTCTCACGTGAGTGACCCGCGTGGGGAAGAGTTGATTTCGCATCAACTTTCTAAGAGAGGCTTTCTAAGACCCGGGGAGGGCGAACAGCTCCTGGTGAAGTCCCTGGCGTGACATTTAGACACGAAACTAACCTAGTCTCCTCCCGTTAGTGTCCTATTACACAGCGATAGGTAGGACGTGGCCCCTCGAGATAAACCTCATTTCATCTTCACCTTGGCCGGGATTCTCGGGGCCCACGTGAGATTCTGTGCTTCATAGTCTGCAATCTTCCAGTGCAAGAACTGACACGTACACAAGTTATGGATACTGAATGGCGTGATTTAAACGTATGCTCCACACACAACTAGCAACTTAAAGTTAAAACAAATAAAGGGATGTCCGTAAAATTAAAAGTCTTTTGAGAGTAACCTGATTTGAATGTGACCGAAATGCACATATATTACTACCTTTTTAAAAATATGGCAAGAAAGGGGCGTCTGGGTGGCTCAGTCGGTTAAGAGCCTGACTTTGGCCCAGGTGATGATCACGGTTTGTGGGTTCAAGCCCCGAGTCGGGCTCTGCTGACAGTTGAGAGCCTGGAGCCTGCTCTGGATTCTGTGGCCCCCCCCCCCCCTCTCTGTCCCTCCCCCACTCATGCTTTGTCCCCCTCTCTCTCAAAAACAAAAGCATTAAAAAAATATTTTAGATAAAATAAAATAAACTAAATATAGCAAGATATACGTCTCACAAGTTATCATTTTATGCGATTTTAAGCGTAGCACTCTGTGGCATTAAGTACATTCATGTCGTGGGCAACCGTGACCACCGCCCATCTCCAGAACTGCCTCATGTTACCCAACTGACACTCTGACCATTAAACATGAGTTCCCCACCCCCTTTTCCACAGGCCCTTTAAGTGATTATCTCTTAAAGGGGCAAAACTAAAAACCAAACATATAAACTGGCCTTCCTGCTGAAGTGGCAGGATTTGAGCGGCAAAGATGGTCTGCCTCCTCTGGTAGATCTGGGGAAACGCACAGGGATGGCTCTAAAGGAACGCAACAGGTGAGCCCAGGCTGCCAAAACCACTGTCTTCTGAGCACGCATGTCTGCGTGCCGTCAGGCCCACCCGCAGCAGAAGCGCCAGGGCGTTCACCCCCACGTGCTGAACCACACACAGCCCACGTGAACCCCCGCACGCCACAGCGCTGAGGTGCACAAACCCAAATGAAGCCTGCAGAATGTGAACGCTCACGTCCAGTTAGGATGTTCAGCTCAGCCTGCTGCAACAAGGAACGCCACGTATAGAAAGTGGACCTATGAAGTCCCCCCCACACCATCACCGCGTGTCCTGGGCCCTTTACAGACTCCAACCCCACAGGGAGCTGGCAGAGCCGAGCGGAGAGAAGTCACCCGCCCGGAGGGAGCGATGTCTCATTAAGCTCTCCAGGACCGTGATCTTGGCTGCACAGGGGAAAAGGAGCCCGCGCCTCCAGGACTGACACGAAAGCTGAACGCGTGCCTGCGTGACAATCACCAGCCTGGCGGCTTGTGGTAGGTACCCTTACTTGGCAGGTATCAGCAGTCCTGCGTGCAGGCTGAGAAGTTGCCCCGGCTTAACAGACAACAGTGGGGTGAAACCCGCCTGTCATGGGGGCGCCGGGGTGGCTCAGTCGGTTAAGTGGCCGACATCAGCTCTGGTCGTGATCTCACGGTTTGTGGGCTTGAGACGACAGCTCAGAGCCTGCAGCCTGCTTCAGACTCTGTGTCTCCCTCTCTCTTTGCCCTTTCCCCGCTCGTGCTCTGCCTCACTCTCTCTCTAAAAAATAAGTAAACGTTAACAAAAATTCAAAAACAAAAAACGCCTGTCCCGATGACAGTTTAGGTGGGCAAAGTCACACGGCGGCACGAAAGACACGCTGAACCACGAGCAAGCCATCGCACGCTTTGCAGGAGCCAATGACGTGTCCGCTTTGTCTACGGAGGAGATGCTGACGAGAATCCCCATCTGGCGTTGATGCGCGCGCACAAGTACGTATGACGGTAAGTCCACGGCCTGGAAAGGCATGGGCACTGCCTGCTCGTGGTTCAATCTGCCTAGGGCTTATCGCAATGTCTGGGTATCCTGCAGATTAAGATGGCAAGCAGTTTCAGAGGAGAGCCGTCCTCGTCCTTACTGCAGATTAATCGGCATGGGTTTTCTCCTAAGACACCCAACATGGAATTTATAAACTGCTTTGGGCTTTTTCGGGTCAGGTTCTAGTTAGTCTTCCCTCACTAATTTATTTATTTTACTTATTATTTTGAGAGAGAGAGAGGGAGAGCAGAGGAGGGGCAGATACAGAGAAACACACAGATTCCGAAGCAGGCTCCAGGCTCCATGCTGTCAGCACAGAGCCCGATGCGCGGCTTGAACCCACGAACTGTGAGATCACGACCTGAGCCGCAGTCAGACGCTCAACCGACTGAGCCACCCAGGCGCCCCTTCCCTCACTAATGTAAAGCTGTATGCGTCTACACTTCTCTGATATTTTCTCTCAGAATGTGGGTGTCTCGGTGCGTCTGGTTACCTACCTATCTGGGGAGACGGTTTAAGTCAACTTCGAGTCCCATGGCTAAGATGGCCTTTTTCAGATACTCATAACTTGAGGGAAGAGCACAAAATGGATTGTAGGGATGGAGAACCTTCCAAATTCTCACCTGCAGGCAACCCGTAACCCGAGTGAACACCTCAAGCCATTCAGAGGATTGTGGATGTGTGAGGACCCCTAGCCAGGGCTTCTGGTAATTTTCCTGTTTCATTCTTCTTTAGCAATTATCGTGATAAAGATTTCACACCAATGCATGATATGCGCCTTCAAAACCTGCAGTAACAGCTGAGCGAACTTGGAGCTGGACGTTCTGGAAGGAGCCCAAATTCCTCTGATTCCTTTATACGTCTTGCGTAAAGTTTTATTAGAAATACCCTCCCCTTCTTCCATAAAGGGCCAGACGCTGACTTTCAGGGATCTTGGAGCAAGGCCTGGCCCAGGAAGCATGCGGATCACTGGTTATCAGCACCAGCCGGGGTGCAGCAGGCCTCACCCGCCACATCAGATAAGCCTCGCGTGAGCCCATCCGCTTGTGTTCTGCAGCACATAGCATTCAAGAGGGCCTGGGGGGAGAGCAAGTGGTGGCAGAGGCCAGCCACCTCCCCCCACCCCCCGCCCACCCTGGGTCTCACAGCAGGTGCACTCCTGCCCCTTACCTCTGTTTCCGGTGCCCCCCGCACACCTACTTTTGTCCCCCTCTGTGGGGGGAGTGAGGTCTTTTCTCTCTGGGCCTCATGCCCACGTCTAAGTTCCAGGGAAGAACCACAACCCTCAGATTCCAGATGTTGACCGTGGAGTGTCTGCTTCTGCTGAAGAATCCCATATCTCAGTTGGGCCTCTTTCTGGGCAGAGTGTGCCTGAGCCGCCTCAGGTGTAAAAACGGATTTCGCCTTCCTGGGGTAACGCTTCCAACCAGCCACCACAATTCCCTCTCTGCATCCCTGTGTCCTCAGCCTTCTCCTAAAACACAGGGTCACCCGATTTGGCACTCGGGCTCTGTGAGCATGCAGCGATGCTGGGACCATGACAGCCAAGGTCCCTCTGGGCACGTGGGTCCACATGCGATTCGGGGTCAAGCCGCTCTACCGTTATGGCCCATCAGGTACATCCACACGGCACGGACCTCCTTCTCCCCACCGTGAACACTTTGTACAACCACACGACACAGTGTATTTGTGGGTTATGGGAAGAAGGCTGAAAAGACAGGGTGCCAGTTGCCTTTGTCAAATCAAGTCGAAAAGCAGGATTACTGAGTCACTAACACCATAGAGAACTGTGATTTACAGCATTTGCCGTTTACTGTGAAATTACTCAACATTTGCATCTGGAATAAGATATGTCAGTTGGGTTAAGAATTTAATCATGCGGGGCGCCTGGGTGGCGCAGTCGGTTAAGCATCCGACTTCAACCAGGTCACGATCTCACGGTCCGTGAGTTCGAGCCCCGCGTCGGGCTCTAGGCTGACGGCTCAGAGCCTGGAGCCTGTTTCCGATTCTGTGTCTCCCTCTCTCTCTGCCCCTCGCCCGTTCATGCTCTGTCTCTCTCTGTCCCAAAAATAAATAAACGTTGAAAAAAAAAAAAATTAAGAATTTAATCATGCGAGGGTGCCTGGGTGGCTCAGTCGGTTGAGAGTCTGGCTTCAGCTCAGGTCATGATCTCATAGTTCGTGAGTTCGAGCCCTGCATCAGGCTCTCTGCTGACAGCTCAGAGCCTGTTTCGGATCCTCTGGCCCCCTCTCTTGCTGCTCCTCCGGCCCCCAAAATAAATAAACATTAATAAAACCCAAGAATGGGGCGCCTGGGTGGCGCAGTTGGTTAAGCGTCCGACTTCAGCCAGGTCACGATCTCGCGCTCCATGAGTTCGAGCCCCGCGTCGGGCTCTGGGCTGACAGCTCGGAGCATGGAGCCTGATTTGGATTCTGTGTCTCCCTCTCTCTCTGCCCCTCCCCCGTTCATGCTCTGTCTCTCTCTGTCCCAAAAATAAATAAATGTTAAAAAAAAAAAACAAAAAAAAACCCAAGAATATAATCATGCGGAGTAGGTTGGGGGGGGCGGGGAGTAGGCTGTCAGGAGCCAAGTTCACAGGGATTCATCTCAATCCCAAAGCAGTCATCTAAGGTGAGGCAGTTGCCCAGCAACTTGAGCCTCCCAAAAGCAGAAAGAGAAAAGAGCCACCCAGATGAAGGCTGGGCAGTACCAGGACGTGCCCCACCCCAAACTCATCACAGCACGAGAAACAAGGCCATGTCGTAAAAAGAGTCTGACTTTGTTCGGCTCAGGTCATGATCTTGCGGTTCGCGGGTTCGAGGCCCACGTCGGGCTCTGTGCTGACAGCTCAGAACCTGGAGCCTGCTTCACATTCTGCATGTCCCTCTCTCTCTCCCCCTCCCCGGCTCATGTTTGGTCTGTCTGTCTGTCTCTCTCTCTCAAAAATAAACATTAAAAAAGAAGAAACAAAAAAGAAAGAAATTGGATATGTGATTGGAAGCCAGATACAAGCCCAGGACTAAAATTCTTATCTTTTATGCCCTTTAATTCCCTTGAACAAAAAAGCAAATATTCCCCAAACTGAAAGTGAATTTCTCTCATGCATGGGTCACAGTATTTCTTCTATTATATCTGAAATCAGCCAGTGGTGTTTTTAAACCACCAACTATACACGCATAATCTTTTGGGAAGATTTTTGTTAAAGAAAAAAAAAAGTGTCTTTTTATGAAAGCAGTTTTCCAAAGTACTAAGCATATGGCAAATGCTCACAAAAGGCTGCTTCGCTCCTTTTCTTTCCCTGGTAGTATTTGACGGGCTCAAGGCCCTGGAATAAAGGGTACGTGCTAGCCTCCGGAACGGACTTTCTTTGGCAATCCTGTCATCCATTTAATGCTAAGGCCTTCCTAAAAAACTAGGTAATCACCTAGATGCCACAGGTCTGGCGTGCTGACAGATCACGGAGATTTAAAGCTAATAGAGCAGTAATGACATTGACACTGACAGCAGTAATGCTGTCCCTACCATGACCTCATGGCCACTCACTATGTAGTCCCTGACCTCATTTCTGACTTTATCTCCAGTCCTACCCTCCTGGTCCACATAGCTCCAGCCAAAGCCACTGCTGCTTCTCCAATGTGTCACAAGCCTACCACCTCAGGACCTTCGCAGCGGCTGGTCCCCTTCCCCCGGTGCACCCAGATATCCACGCGGCTCACCCTTCACACCACTCTAGGTCGCTGTTCAATCATCCCCTCGCCGGAGCCCTCTCTAGAATCACCTTCCTTTGTTTCACTCGATTCTTTCACTCTGTTTTCACTCTCTCACCATCCAATGTACCACATTAAACGTTGGCAAACTCTTTCCATAAAGGGGTAGACAGTAAAGATCCTCGACGTTCCAGGTGGCGTGGTCAGCTGCAACTACTCAACCCTGCTTCTGTGGAAGGAAAGCCACCAGAGAGCATCTCTAAGTGAATAAATGTGCCTGCATGTCAATACAAACTTTGCTCACAAAACCAGGTTTGGCCCACAGGCTGCATGCAGTGTGCCGACCCCCTACTGTGTATTTGTTTTCATGTGGGCTGAACAGAGGCTCCCCTCTGGAAAGGAAGGGCTCCGTTCTGTTTGGTCTCCTGCTGTATCCCTAAGCGCCTGGGAGTTCTAGGAGCCAAGAAATGCCGCTGCTTGGAGGACAAAGCACTTTACAAGCACTATGTGGGGACTATGATCTCCTGGCGGCAGGTATTAGAACCTGATATTCAAAGAGAACAGGTAACTTGCTGAAGGTCACAGAATGAAGTCCGCAGCATTTTAACTAGGGTGGAAGGGACAGATTACTTGGACTGAGACGTGCGGCCCCTTCTCTGGCAACGAGCACGATTTCATTGACCACGGCCTTTCCTACCTTCTTCACCGACAGGTCGTGGTCCAAGTCGCTCCCCGAATCCTCCTCGGGCTCCTGCTGCTCCTGCAGATCCTTCATCTTGATCAGCAGCTCCGCCTTGGGGACCGAAGTGCTGTAGTACGTGGAGCTGGTGGCCAGGGACATGGCCGCCGGCACGCTCGGCTCCTCTCTCCTACGTAAAAAGATCAGAACCGCAGCTGGCTGGGACCCTACGTGCACGTGCCCCCTTCCAGCTCACGGCCTCGGTCCCGACGAGCCAATGGGGCCGCTAACCAAAAGACAACAGCCGGGGGATGGGACCACCAAAGGGGGGCGGAGGGGCAGCCCTTGTCTGCAGCCATGTCTGCTCCCTCTTGCTTTGATCCGACTCACCTCCTCTGCCCCTCTCTCGGGCATCTCACGGGCACTCCCACCTACCGCCAGTTAACGACGTGTATGGACACAACGGACATAAACAGGACAGATGTGAGCACACGCCTGTGCAGGCGGCCCACGGAATGAGACAGGACGCAAAGCACGTTCCCCCAAACCATGGAGATGCATCTGTTCACTCCGTTCCACAAGCGGGAACAGAAAGCCTCCTTAATAACTATGACGTTCAGGAGCCTTCGTGACTGACATCTGGGGCTGTGGGGGTGTCCTGTCCACCGCAGGGTGTTGGGCAGCCTCCCACAGGATGCCGGGAGCACCTCGCGGGGGCGACAACTAAAAACGTACCCGGACATTGCCAAGTGTCCCCTGGAGGGAGACGATGGCCCAGCTGAGAAGCGCTGTCTTCTGAGAGGCGCCTGCGGGCATCGCAGGAGCTGCGCTATCCTCACATCTTTGCCAGGCCTCAGAGTTGTCATCCCCAGCCACGGGCCTTAGCGCTTCTTTTGGGAGGGTCCCCGGATGGCCAAAACGTGCTAAGCACTGGGCAGTACTTTCGGAAACCTGCCCCCCAGAAGCAATCATGAAAACAGACACACGGAGAAGCCACCTGCCCCCTGGAGCGAACCAGATGCTAAGAGGGAGAAGCACACCAAGTGGCCACACCGCGCACCTGAAGGCGGTGCTTACTCACTTCTCGTCCGTGGTCCCAGGAGAGGGGACTTTGGGGAGCAGCTTCCTCCGCTGCTGGGCTTCTTCCAGCAGGTGCTCGTCTTTGGGGAAGATCCCCTCCATCAGGTCCATGGTGGTTCTGATCTTCACGCCGGGGTCCAGGATGTCGGCCAGAGACTTCTCCTTGCCCACGATCTCCCGGGCCAGCTCTTCTGACTTCAGGTCTTCGGCTGTCCTCTCCTTGGTCTTCATGTAGCTGAACCCGGACGGAGAGGCCCCGCTGTCCTTGGCAGTGGGCGCGGGGGCTTCGGGGTGCTGGGGCTGGGGCTCGGCGCCCTGGCGGCTGTACACGCAGAAGCGGGAGTAGAACTGCTCCGAGGTGCTGAGGGTCTTGATGTGGTCTTTCTCCAGCCCGCTGGGCAGTGTGGGCAGCTCGGTGGCGCGGGCCAGGCCCTGGCGGCTCTCCTTCTCAGGCCGGCTCTCCGAGTGCACAATCTTGATGGGCACCATCTTCACAGTGGTATTGTTGTCAATCACCCGCTCGATTCTGGAAAGAGAAGAGCCATGTGCTGAAAACGCAAAGTGAGCCCTGCCATCGACGCCTACCCAGGAGAGAAACCCGCTGGTCCCTCACCTGCTCTTCCGGCTGGGGAGCCCAGGCTCAAAGACCTTTGGCCACTGAGCTGGAAGGAGCCTCTGTGATCACAGACCCAGGACGGGGAATGGAGGTCGAGGAGGCCTGCGTTCCTGACTCTGAGCGTCTGGACACCTTTTTCATTTTCAAAATCACCCACACCCCTAGGGGAGCCGGGGGTGTATCCTTGGGCTTGCTGACTGAGAGAAGGGTGGTTTAACATGCGTTTTCATGCGGATAATAGTGCAAACATTAACAGGCCCTGCTCGGTGACATTCTCCTTTGTCAGGGAACCTGCAACAGGCTTCCTTTCACAGTCATCATTAAAGCCTTCCCTCGCTGCCTCTCAAAGCAGGGCCAGTACATACCCACGGGTGCCTGCGTGGTTCTGGGGCCACCGGGAGACTTCTAGAAAGATTGCCTATGTTTTTTTTCTTTTCATGTTTATTTTTGAAAAAGAAAGTGCAAGTGGGGTAGGGGCAGATGGGGGAGCAGAGGATCGTTTGAAGTTTAAGCAAAAAATCCCCGGACAACTGTTAAAGATTTAAAAGTAAGCTACCTAGGGGCACCTGGGTGGCTCAGTCGGCTGAGCGTCCGACTTCGGCTCAGGTTATGATCTCACGGCTCGTGGGTTCGAGCCCCGTGTCGGGCTCTGTGCTGACAGCTTGGAGCCTAGAGTCTGCTTCCGATTCTGTGTCTCCCCCCTCTCTGTCCCTTTCCCACTCACACTTTTCTTTCTCTCAAAAATGAACAAATGTTGGAAAAACAAATAAGTAAAAAAGTCAGCTACCTAGTGTTAGCACACGAGTTGAAGCATTTGTTTTGGTAGGAATGCCCATTCTGAAATCCCTCAGAGGCTAGGAATGCTTGCTCTCCACTCTCCGCACTCCTGCTGGGGGCTCAGGGCCTGGCACACAGGGACGGCTCAACAGCGCGTGAAGGTGGGAGCCTGCCCTGCACCCCGGCTGGTGCCCCAGCAGGCAGGAGCGCGTGCACACTCATGGTCAAGGGGTAGCTGGAAGGAGGGAGAGGCCGGACATGGAGGGAGATGAGGTGAGCAACTCTGCTCAAGAGATCCAAGTCAGCAGAGAGCAGGGCAATTTCTTTTACATTTTTATTTATCTCTAAAATTATTTTTGTTAATGTTTATTTATCGTTGAGAGAGACAGACAGAGCATACGTGGGGGAGGGGCAGAGACAGAGGGAGACACAGAATCGGAAGCAGGCTCCACGTTCTGAGCTGTCAGCACAGAGCCCGACATGGGGCTCGAACTCAGGGACCGTGAGATCATGACCCGAGCTGAAGTTGGACGCTTAACTGACTGCCCCACCGAGGCACCCCTTTCTTTTAAATTTTTAAACGTTTATTCATTTTTGAGAGTGGGGGAGGGCAGAGAGAAGGGGATAGAGGATCGATCCAAGCAGGCTCCACGCCATCAATGCAGAGCCCGATGTGGGGCTCGAACTCACGCACTGTGAGACGCTTAGTTGGATGCTTAACTGACTGAACCACTCAGGCGCCCCAAGAACAGTATCTCTGAGCTGAGCCCAAATGACCGGCAGCTCAGGAAGCCCTGACACAGGGGGACCCTGACCCTTCCCCTGCTGACCCATCGGTAGCTGACCGTGGATACAGAGCAGGGCCAGGACCCCTCCCCGGCTTCTTGTTCAGCCTGCAGGTCACTGGGATCGCAGGCTCTCATACCAGGATTGACCGATGGGGCACACCGTGGGGACGGTGACTAATTCAGTGCACTGTGAGCGACTTTCTGGGTAGCAGCTCTTGGAGGTGGCACGGCCACCATGTGCCTCACTGAGCTTCCTGAGAACAAAGCGTCCACATGTGGGTCTGGGTATAGACACTGACCCGGATTCGGGCCCTCTGCGAGCACTCATACAGCAGGGGACATGGTGCACAGGCAACCTTTTCCGACCCAAAAGACACGATGGGTGGGAACACTAAAAAATGTGGGTACCCATCACCCCCCAGTATCTTCAATAGGCACTGTTCCTGTTTACTGAAATCCCTCTCAAGCTCCTGGAAAAGACAGAATGAGAAAATCAAAACACTGGCTTCAGGCAAGGAAAAAATGAAACCCACTCCCTACGTCCTGAGCTGACGCAGGTCACGAGCACTGTGGGAACACATGGCTGTTTCTCCGAGGAGCCCGCAGAGCTCAGACCAGCTCCCGAGAAGCGAGCGACCTGAGAGGCCTAGGCCAGCTCGCCTGGAACAGTGTCGTACACTTGGCCCGCCACACAGACCGCGTTATTGCTTCTTCTTCCCTTCAGAACGGACAACGCTGCCTCCCACTGACAGGTTATCTCAGTGGTGCCCACGGTCTGCATGACACAGAGCACAGACGTGGCCCCCAGATGAAGCTGTGGTTACGAGGCCACACTTGCAGAGATACAGGATGCTATCAGTGGTGTCCTCTCTGCCAAGTTATTTTCAAGGTGGAAAGAAAAGAACAGGGGCGCCTGGGTGGCTCAGTTGGTTAAACATCTGACTCTTTAAAAAAAATTTTTTTTAATGTTTATTTTTTTTTTTAATTTTTTTTTTTTCAACGTTTATTTATTTTTGGGACAGAGAGAGACAGAGCATGAATGGGGGAGGGGCAGAGAGAGAGGGAGACACAGAATCGGAAACAGGCTCCAGGCTCTGAGCCGTCAGCCCAGAGCCCGACGCGGGGCTCGAACTCACGGACCGCGAGATCGTGACCTGGCTGAAGTCGGACGCTTAACCGACTGTGCCACCCAGGCGCCCCATGTTTGTTTATTTTTGAGAGAGAGAGAGAGAGAGAGAGATACAGCGTGAGTGGGGGCGGGGCAGAGAGAGAGAGAGAGGGAGACAGAATGTGAAACAGACTCCGGGCTCTGAGCTGTCAACACAGAGCCCAACGCGGGGCTCGAACCCACGAACCGTGAGATCATGACCTGAGCCAAAGTCGGACGCTCAACTGACTGAGCCCCCCAGGCGCCCCTTAACATCTGACTCTTGATTTCAGCTCAGGACATGATCTCTTGGGTCAGGAGTCTGAGCCCTGCGTTGGGCTCTGTGCTGAGAGCGTGGAGCCTGCTTTGGGATTGTCTCTCACTCTCTCTCCGCCCCTCCTGTGCTCATGCTCTTTCTCAAAAGAAATCAATGAACTTAAAAAAAACAGAAGGGCTTGAGACTCTACAACAAAAAGGTCCAACAGAACTTTCTGGGATGATGGAAATAAATGGTATGTGTGCCATTAACCACACGTGGTGCAGCGGATGCACAGAATTTATTTTGTTTTTCATTAGCTTCCATTCCTACGGCCACATGTGACTGTGGCTACCGTATTCAACAGCACGGGACATCGGGGCCAGAGCATTCCCTGCTGCGGGGCTCACCTGTGCACCGCAGGATGCGAGGTGTCCCGGCCTCTGCCCGCTGGATGCCAGCAGCAACACTCGCTCTTCAGCTGTGACCCCCCAAACCTCTCCAGACACAGCCAAATGCCCCCCCGGGGGCAAAGCCACCCTCCCCCAGATGGACCACCACGGCCCTAGCGAGCAAGATGAAAATTCTGCACTTCTGCCCTTTCCCAGTTCTTCAAAGGCACTCTGAGAGGACGGCAAAAGGAAATATGCAGTGTTCGGGACCGGTCGGTCCCTGCCTGACCATATTTATTATCGACGTCTCCACGGGCACGGCAGACAAGTCCACGTCGGAAATTCTAACAGCAGCGCCATGGAGTTGAACAGGTTTTTCCTCTGCCTTCATAACATGTGTATACCAGCTTTGCTTTTCACATATGACACAGAAAGAAAATGCGTCGGGGCACCTGGGTGGCTCAGTCGGTGAAGCGTCCAACTCTTGATTTTGGCTCAGGTCTGATCTCACAGTTTGACCGTGTGAGGCCTTGCGTGAGTCCCACATGAGCCCCGCATGAGTCCTGGCGGGGGCTCTGCTGTGACAGCGTGGAGCCTGCTTGTGATTCTATCTCCCCCTGTCTCTGTCTCTGCCCTTCCTCTGCTCACACTCTCTCTCAAAAATAGAAACATAAACCTGCAAAACGTGTGGAAATACTGGACATTATGAAAAACACCGAAGTCTCCTGAAGGCGTCAGGCTTACTGCACACGGGACCCTCCAACCACACAAGTGCTCAGGGAAAGCACAGCCCTCACGGGCAGATGCCCGGAGGGAAGGCACACACCACTGCTGGGCCTGGACCACGGGGACAGAGGACAGTCCGCACCTGTGGCACATCCCCTTTGCTCCTGGAGAACAGGGCACCCCTGCCCCGACCCCAAGTTAAAAATCCACCTGACCCCTGGAGCTGTGGGTTGTCCCCCATGGGGTCCAGACACCGCCCCCACACCACCCAGGAAAGACGCCCGGGAAACCTCCCGCGGGAGCCCAGGGAAGGGCAGGCGTGGGGCCAGGGCCGTACCTGGTGGAACTCTCGTCCTGGACCAGCAGGGGAGGTCTGTCCGTGAGCTTCTGCGGGGCGAACTGGGGCGAAGGGGAGCGAGAAGTCTCCATGGCGGCCGGGCGCGGGGCCCGCAGCGAGGAAGGGAGCGGGGCTTGGCTCTCAGGCCCGGCCGGGCGCCCGTCTACATGCCGCCCCGCGCGCTCGCCGTCTTCGGGCCTTTGGCCGAGGGCCGGGAGGGGGGCGCACGCGTCCGGGGCCTCGGGGGACGGCAGGGGCCCGCTGGGGGTGCCGCCGGCCAGGCCCCCCCACTGCCCAGGCTCACGCTTGGGGGGCGGTGGCGGTGGCGGCCTCCGCGGGGCTGGCTGCTTGGGGACGGGCGCGGCGCTCAAGGGCCTGGGCTCCTGCCCGCGGGTGTGCGGGGCCGAGGGCGCGCCCTCCGAGGATCTGTAGTCTCGAGGGAGGGTCCCCGCTCGGCCGCGGGCCTCCGGGGGCACCTCCGGAGCCCCCCAGGCGGGAGACGGCTGACCGAGCTGGGCCGGCGTCCGGGAGTCCTGTTGTCCTGCCGCACCGCTTGCCGGCCGTCGGACATCTGCTTGTCTACAGGGAGAAAGTGTACAAGTGAGCGCACGATGCCAAGCCGCATCTCTCCAAACGGGACTAGATCCAGATCTCGATGACCTTCTTAACTCATTTTCGGGAATGAAAGCCAGATACGTTTTCCCACACCTGTCCCCGCCGTTTGTGACGCAAGGTATCCAGTCCAAGCACACACAGGAGGCTGCATGTTGCTACCTCCCGTAACAGGACGGGAAATATTAAAATGACACGCACACACTTAAGGTACAAACATGTACTTGCACACACAAGTTGCATTGTGGGGCAAGAAAATTCACACTTTAGTTATTTATAAAGGTTCAGACCTCTTAAAATTTTTTTTCAATGTTTATTTACTTTTGAGAGAGAGAGAGAGAGACAGAGACAGAGAGCGTGTTGGGGAGGGGCAGAGAGAGAGAGAGAGAGAGAGAGAGAGAATGAATCCAAAGCAGGCTCCAGGCTCTGAGCTGTCAGCACAGAGCCTGACGTGGGGCTTCAACTCGGGAACCACGAGATCACGACCTGAGCCCAAGTCAGATGCTTAACGGACTGAGCTACCCAGGAGTCCCCTTTACACATTTTTAAAAACAACACTGGTGAAAAATCTCATATGGCTATATTTAGAAATATTTATTTCTTGATGTAACAGTACTTAGGAAAATTGCCATTTACAAAAAGGCATAGAGCTTTCTAACATGAGCCTCAAATCAATTTATGAATAAAGCCTTTAAAATCAGTAGTATATTATTTTTTTCCTAAAGTTTTAAAAAGTTTTATTTATTTTGAGAGAGACAGAGGCAGCGTGAGTAGGGAAGGGGTAGAGAGAGAGGTAGACAGAGAGAATCCCCAGCAGGCTCCATGCTGCCTGCATGGAGTGTGATGTGGGGCTTGAACTCACAAAGCCGTGAGATCATGACCCGACCCAAAAGGAAGAGTTGGACGCTTAACCGATGGAGCCACCCATGCACCCCAATCAGTCGTATATTATTAAAAAGGAGAAAAACATGGGGCACCTGGGTGGCTCAGTTGGTTGACCGTCCCACCTTTGATCCCTCGATTCTGGCTCAGGTCGTGATCCCAGGGTCAAAGGATCGAGCCCCACGTTGGGCTCTGTGCTGAGTGTGGAGTCTGCTTAAGAGTCTCTCTCTCTCGCTCTTGCTCTCTCTCCCTCTGTCCCCTCCCCCACTCATGCTCGCTCGCTCTCTCTCTCTCTCTCTCTCTAATAAAATTTAAAACAAGAGACAAAAACAAAGACTTTGGGCGCTGCAGTGGCTCACTGATCATTCCATACTGCTACCTGTTCCCAGCTCTACCTCCACATTCGATGCGCAT
>NW_024420533.1:26731-30559 GCF_014898765.1 Herpailurus yagouaroundi
CCTTCCTTTCCCTTCCCTTCCCTTCCCTTCCCTTCCCTTTTCTTTCCCCTTCCTTTCCTTCCCTTCCCTTCCCTTCCCTTCCCTTCCCTTCCCTTCCCTTCCCTTCCCCCTTCCCTTCCCTTCCCTTCCCCCTTCCCTTCCCCCTTCCCTTCCCTTCCCTTTTCTTTCCCCTTCCCTTCCCTTCCCTTTTCTTTCCCTTTCCCTTCCCTTCCCTTTTCTTTCCCCTCCCCTCCCCTTTTCTTTCCCCTCCCCTCCCCTCCTCTCCCCTCCCCTCCCCTCCCCTCCCCTTCCCTCCCCTCCCCTCCCCTCCCCTTCCCTTCCCTTTTCTTTCCCCTCCTTTCCCTTCCCTTCCCTCCCCTCCCCTCCCCTCCCCTCCCCTTCCCTTTCCTTCTCTTCCCTTCCCTTCCCTTTTCTTTCCCCTTCCCTTCCCTTCCCTTTCTTTTTTTTCTTTTTTTTCCTTTATTTTTAACCAAACTCCATGACCAGTGTGGAGCCCAGTGGGGGCTTGAACTCAATGACCCTGAGATCAAGGCCTGAGCGCAAGACCTGAAATGAGATCAAGTCTGTCACTTCACTGACTGAGACACCCAGGTGCCCCAAGGATCCTATTTGCAAAATACGTGACAGTTGTCAACCATAGATTGCTCTATGGACATACTAGAAACCCCCCTTTCTCATGAAACTAATTTTTTAAACAAATTAATTTTACCAGCTAAAAAACTACCTGTAGTATTAATAAGTACACGTACACCCTGCTTAAAATCATTTTATTAACCAGTTTTCAGTGACATTTAAGGGGAAAAGTGTTTTTTTTTTAAAGTAATCTCTGCACCGAATGTGGTGTTCAGACTCATGGCCCTGCCCTCAAGGCTTGCATGCTCTACACTGAGCCAGTCAGATGCCAGAAGAAAAGCATTTTTAATAAAGTCAAATCATTACTGAAATAGTTTTCCTTTTCTTTTCAAGAGACATGACTAGAAAACATGTTACTATTTCAAGAGGAAGAATTCTGCAGAAACACTATCTCAGGAGCAAAAGAAATTCTCAACACATTATGATCATGCAGCTATCTTTGCAGTCTCGATAATTTTGAGACATTAACCTGTTAATAATATGTGTGACTGTAATATATGGGAATGCTTGTTTCTTCAGCTTTATGCCACTTCTGAGAGCTTGCCATCATGTTGAAGACGACTGCTGAAGTTCATGGACATGATATTGTTTTCATCTCAGTTCTTTCAGCGTGTTTTTCAGTATGTTTGCAAACAACAACAACAACAACAACAACAAAAAAAAAACAAAACTCTTAAGCCTTTTCCCAGAGCCTGTAGTTCTTTTATGGCTGATACCTGTTTGGATGATGCTAGAATACTTCTGCAAAAACATTGGATTCTTGGCTATTTATACCATACTTGTTTTGCTTGAAAAATATGTTTTTGTATTCAGTATTTTTTTTCATCTTCTTCAGCTATGCTACATTCTATGTCATAGTAAAATTTTTCTAACTTTCCAATTCCCTGAGATTTCCATTATATACCAGCAAGGTTCTGCACATTGAAAACCCACATTGTGTCAGTATGCTCAGCACACACGGGTATTATCCATATTCCTCCTCTGGAATGCAGAGTTGCAGTATTTAATGAAACTGTTTACCAGCTGATTAATTCTCTGACCATCCCTATCAATTAAGAGAGACTTCCCATGAAGAATCATGATTCTTGTGGCCTGCACAGTTGTAGTGATGGTAGTTTCCATTCTATTTCTGTTATTCAAAATACTTTATTTTAATAACAATTTCTCTGTTATTTCACATACCGTAAAATTTACTCTTTAACAACTACAAGTGTGTGCTTTTTGGTATATCCATATACCTGTACAGCCATTACACTTACCTGATTACAGAGCATTTTTATCACCCAAAAAGAAACCCCATTATGCAGTCCCATTTAGTCTTTGAGGCCTTTTTGTGCCTCAACAAGATGTCCCAAGTGAATCACATACATCTGAGGCCCAAGATCGTGAACCCGCATGCCATTCCTGATCCCTAGACATGGGGATGGTATTTAGAAACCACAGTTTAGGCACTGGTAGTACTCATTCTTTGTTTGTCTTTATATGTAGGTGTTTTAGTGGGAAGAACTAGGATACATGAATTTTTATGAAAAAAAATCATCACATATAGATGAAATATATATTTAACTCAATCTCATAGAATTTTTGCCTAACTACAATTTTATATTGCATTTCTCCCAGATAAAAAACCCAGTGATATTAACGTACTTATTTGCTTTATTCTGCGATATATAAAATTTTGACAATATTACCAATAATCATTATTAGCCACAAGACTACTGAACAAAGCTTTTTTTTTTTTTTTTTTATAAAAAAAAATGGGGTTTTTTTTTTTTTTTGTTTGTTTTCAACGTTTATTTATTTTTGGGACAGAGAGAGACAGAGCATGAACGGGGGAGGGGCAGAGAGAGAGGGAGACACAGAACTGGAAACAGGCTCCAGGCTCTGAGCCATCAGCCCAGAGCCCGACGCGGGGCTCGAACCCACGGACCGCGAGATCGTGACCTGGCTGAAGTCGGACGCTCAACCGACTGCGCCACCCAGGCGTCCCAAAAGGTTTTTTTTTAAGAGCTCTTTGCCTCAGGGATGCCTGGGTTGCTCAGTTGGTTGAGTGTCCGACTTCAGCTCAGGTCATAATCTCACAGTTTGTGAGTTCGAGCCCTTCGTTGAGTTCTATGCTGACAGCTCAGAGCCTGCTTCAGATTCTGTGTCTCCCTCTCACTCAGCCCCTACCCCAACTCATGCTCTGTTTCTGTCTCAAAAATAAATCAACATAGAAAAAATTAAAAAGAGCTCTTTGTCTCTAAAATTTTTTGTGTAAGATAAAGATACATATCATCAAAATACATTATACAATATTTTGCTCATGAATCATTAATATCATTAATGATTAATGATGGTTGTATAGTTATATATGGTTGATAAGTAATTAGATTTATTCATTTCATCTTTTCTTTTTAATTTTTTTTTAAATTTCTTTTCAAATTGTTTTAATCTTTCTATTTTTTTCTTGAGAGACATACAGAGTGTGGGCAGGGGAGGGGCAGAGAGAGAGGGAGACACAGAATCCGAAGCAGGTTCCAGGCTCCGAGCACAGAGCCCAACGTGGGGCTCAAAGTCAGAAACCGTGACATCATGATCTGAGCCCAAGTCAGACACTTAACTGACTGAGCCACGCCGGTACCTTCATCCTGTTTTGCATTTTTACGTTTGTTGTTTTGACACAGTTTTATTTTTGCATTTGTGAAATATTTACATATTTTCAAAGTCAAATTTACTTTAAAAGATTATCTGAGGGGCGCCTGGGTGGCGCAGTCGGTTAAGCGTCCGACTTCAGCCAGGTTACGATCTTGCGGTCCGGGAGTTCGAGCCCCGCGTCAGGCTCTGGGCTGATGGCTCGGAGCCTGGAGCCTGTTTCCGTATCTGTGTCTCCCTCTCTCTCTGCCCCTCCCCCGTTCATGCTGTGTCTCTCTCTGTCCCAAAAATAAATAAATGTTGAAAACAAAATTTAATAAAAAAAAGTTTGTCTGAATAAACTTCTGTTCCTATTCACATCCTATTCTCTGCCATCTTAGGTAACTTAAGCATTTTTTGTTTATTATCCAAAATTTTCTTTTGCAAATACAGGGGTTGTGTGTTTGTATTTATCCTATTTTTTTCAAAAGGCAACCATATTCATATACATATATCATATATATGTGTGTGTATATGTGTGTGTGTGTGTGTGTGTGTGTGTGTGTGTGTGTGTGTGTGTGT
>NW_024420534.1:0-6848 GCF_014898765.1 Herpailurus yagouaroundi
TAGTCAAATAACTTTCAACAGGGCAGCTCAAAGAGAAATCAGGAAATCGTCACCAAAACAGCCATTTCTCAATACACATGAGGGGTAAACTCAGCATCTCATTTCAGATAAAAATTAAAATGAGAGCGTCAGTTGGTGGATAACATCAAACAACCCTCCACAGAAGAGCATGGGTGTGTGTCTTCTGACTCCAGGCAAATTGTTCCGTCTTTCAGCTTATCTATAAGCTGCCTTCCACATGGGAGCCGGTATTATGTAACTATTTCTGAATGGAACTGAACTTGACTGATATTATATTAATGAGTAAAGGAAAACTATGGGCGTTTAGCAGTGAAGCCGCAGAGTTGCACTGATAACATCAGAGGACGAAGCTATTTGGAGCTTGGATTCAGGAATGTAGGTCTACAGTTCACAACAATAAAAAGAAAGGAACATTAAAAATAGTCAATAAATGACCTTCTCCTCAAATAAACTAAAGTCTTCACATTGAGTCCGGGTGGGAAGAAGGATCAGGCCCCTGTCCTGTCATCCTTTCCAGGCTCTTCAGACAGGGGGATGCTAGAGGAGGTGGGAGGGTCACAGTCAGAGGAGGGGCATGAGCTCCAACAGTCCCAGGGACACGTGCCTCACTGCTTGCAGTACCAGAGGAGAACACCCTTCTGTCACCCCTTCAGACCACCTGCTGTCCTTAGTGTTTGCGGTTCTGTCCAGGACACACGATGATCACCCACAGGAAAAGGCTTTGCCGCAGAAATTAGGCTGCTGCACATCACCACATGCCTTTTACCTCTCCTCGCAGGGTTCTGTTTCTCTGGACTTCCAGGCATTGGTCTCCGCCTCCTGTGTCTGTCAAGCAGCCTCTTTCCTTGCATCACATCCAGTCTTGGATACAGAAAAAGAATGGACTTCTATCAGAGTTGCAACGCCACGCCCTCTGACTAGACACTAAACAGCACCGCTGTCATCCCTCAAAACACCCATAGAAACTCATGTCACGCTCCCACACCTGTATTTCAAGTGGGCGACCTCCCGGCTCTGCTCCGCCATTTTCCTCTCCCAGATCTGAGTCCTGATCTAGGGGAGAAAAACATATCCACCTGCAGTCGTGCCAGACTGGGAACCAGAGAGAGAGAGGAGGAAAAAAGAAAACACTTACCCAGTTTTTCCGAGCATTACGGTCATAAACTGCGACCTGAAAAAGCGACAATGAAAAGTCCGTGTTTAGGAATTCCAAGGGCCACTACACTCAACCACATGAGGTGCTAAGGGTTCACTATGTCAGGCAGAACTCACGTTACCTGGTGTGTGAAGGTGCGTTCTGCCTTCTGCAGCTGTTCTCGTGTTTGTTCCATTTGCTGTCTGTGAGATACAATTGTTTTCATCAAATAAGGCCTAATATTAGGTAGGATTGTAAATAATCTGCTCATGTTCCCGTCATCCTCATATCTTCCCCCAATACAATTTATCCTTTCACATGAAACACTTTTCACACAATTCTAAATGTACAGAACCAAAGCTATTGTTCCATCCTCTCCTTACTCATTATTCCATGCCCGTAGGGTTCAGAGGTCATAGAATTCTTTTCCATTTGCAATCTTGCCCTAATTCATCATGTGACAAGTGACTTTCATCATAAAGCCAACATAAAGTTCTATTCTCCTTTCACTTGTGTACTCACCAGGTTTCCTAGGGTTGCAAAGACCAGGACCATCAGATGGTACTACCTTTTGATGGATATGATTTCATCCTATGACACACTGCTTTCCTATAGATTATGACAACTGACACCACCCCTCAGGAACGTTGGCATGGATGAAGTTTCTACATGGGCAGGTCAATGCTGGAGACCCAGAAATGTTTAGTAGCTTAATTGTTTTGTTCTTTCTAATACTTATCTTTTCCTATCTGTTAATTCTCTACGGATATGTCCTCTGAATTTGTGTTTGTATTACTATATTCATGGAGTCTACCCATTGTACAAAGGTTAGAACTAAGAAACGAACAGGGGTTTCATGAGCCGCTGCTAATTAGTATCTGAACTCACTTGCACTTGTGTATGTCCCTTGTAGCTATTTTCAGATTTTCCTCTGCAGTTGCCGTCTGATTCTTCATTGCCACTAGTTCACACTTTGTCATATCCAGATTCCTAAGATGGGAAAGATATATACATAGTCCAGTAGCCAAGGTCCAGAAATTCTGCCTTTTTCCTTCTCAGCTCTCTTACAGCCTAGATTCAAATATCCCTATCCCCTCCCCCAACGATGCACAGACTGACAACACAGTCAGAGAAATGAAGACCCCATTTAATGTTAAAGAAAATTCAACCTCCGTCTGCTGCCAAGTCGCCTACAATCAGAGCTGCCTTTCTAGTCCTCTGCTTCTACCCCTTCATCGTCAAGCCATCAAATAACATTGCACCTTGTGCCTTCCCAGAGTTGGTCTTTTGTTTGCGATGGAGAAGGCCTATTTCAGGTCAGTGTGAAAACCTGTGCCTGACCAACTGTACCCATTAGGATGAGGCAGGGGATCATCATTGCCTTACACCTCCATGGGGCAGTGCACTGAATCTCAGTCCAGAAGTTGTATCCTGACACAGACACTGAGTATGAAAGACAGCCTTCCAGGATATGGCTTCACCAGCATTGCAAATCACTCCCATACACCACTAAGGTTCAGGAGTGCAACCCCTGCCCACTCTTTCAAAGATCCTGGTGGAGGGAAAGGCCAATCTTAGAGTGGCAATATATGCTGAAATATAACATGGTGTGAACTGTCCCACAGTCAGGCTCTTATCTTCAGGAAACAGATTTCAGATGGAAAACTATCAACTTCATGGAGTCAGTCTACTTTAACAAGACTCAGTTCATTGACAGTGAAGGCAGCAAAGGGAAATGCTTAGAAAGGCTGGTTTGCTGTGTTGCCCTCAGACTATTTTGTCCATGGTGTTGCTTTAAAGGGTTTCAACTTGGCACCGGATGTACTCAAGAATCACATGCAAAACTGAAAGACTGTTAGTAGTGGACACAAAAGCACTAGACAGAGAAAGCTACGTGCATTTCCTTCTGGCCTCTCAGGTAGTCCTTCAGCAAATGTTTTCTGGGGTGGCTGTAATGTAGAGGCTCTGTTGTAAGGGGGTGAAGATAGAAAGGTGGTCAGGGTGCTCTACCTGCTCCCACAAAGAGCTTACAAATTAACAAAAACAACATGCCAGTGAGACAGAGCAGGCTCCACCCCGGGTGTGGAAAGGACTAACAAGAGCTGAGTCTCCAGGGAAGACAAGGAAGCATTTCCTTTTCAATGTGAATGAGGGGCTCTGAAGGCCCTCCTCCTGAGAACAAAAGGAAATACTGGACCAAAGAAGAAACATGCACCTGGTGCACCAAATTTCTAATGAACCCATGAAGACACACTTCATACGAGTCTCACTTGCAGACTGGATGAAGAGATGCAGTACTGATGCCATCCCAACCCACAGTCTAGAAAGAAACTCCCATGGTTTCTGCAGCAAGGTAAGTCAATGTTTTCCCTAAATATTTTTGACCCAAGTCTGGTGCTGAACAAAGATCACCTAATTCCCGGCTGATAAGACAATGGGATGGGATTGAAACCTATAGGCCAATGTAAATGGATCCAGAGGGGATCCTGTTATCAGTGTGCTTAATGCCAGTATCTTCCCTCTTCTACCCCAAGTACATGACACAAGAATGTGTGACAAGCACTAAGGACAGAAAGGAAAATGCAGGTTATAGGAAGCAAGGTAGGAAGGGCAGGCACAATTATCCTGAATGCATTTGGCAAAAATACTCTGGATCCAATTCTAGAAGAAATATATTTATCTATAGCGGCCACCACATTCATTCATACAACAGTACTCAGGACCATTATCCCATGAACGTCTTACTTTGCTGTAGCCATTTTTCTTTCTTCATTGGATTCATCAAGGACGTCTCTGCTCTCCTTCAGCCTTTTGGCTGTTTCTGCCCTGATTGCTTTAATAGAACTCACAGCATTACGAAGGTCTTCCACGGCTTTTATCCTTGCTGTAAAAAAAATGGTTATTTTGTGCATGTGCATATGGCCTGAGACTTGGTTTTGGGGTGACAGGAAAAGGGCAACTAGTGTGAAGGCAAGAAGGCATTCTTTCCCTTGCCAATGCAAAGTCATTGCCACCATATGGGGATTTCTCCCCAACAGACAACATACCTTCCAGTGCACGTTTATTGGACCTCCAGGCTCTCAGTTCCTCCAATTGACCGTTTGCATCTTCTGACTTTAGGACAGATATGAGAAAATACATTCAAGAAATAAGGATCGCACAACAATGTGAGTGCAACAGGACTGTGCATGGCAACAAAGAAAGATCCTGGGGCATAAATACAACAAGGAGAAGGCAAAGAACATGGAAAATAGTTCCAGTCAAAGGGCTCACAAATGGCTTTCTTAGGAGAATATTCCTCTATGCACACTGAACATTGTTGAGCATTAAGAGAAGAAGGCAGTATACAATTTGCTATTGCCCTTCATCTCTCAACTCTCTTGGGGGATTTTCTCCATATCTTGGAGGGCAGGTCTGAATGATGTGGTAATGTCCTTGTTGTGAAAATAAAAGATACTTCCTAGTCCTTGAAATAGCAAACTCCTCATGGTGGTCCTAGTGACATGCCAGCTGTGCAGATGGAGGTTTGTCTCCCAGAGGCCCACTCTCTACTATGGTAAACAGCAAGCAGATATGCTATGCTCACCTCACCCAGTGAACAAAAAGCCTCCAAAGTCAAATGACAGTAAAAGCAGCCAACTCTTAGCACTTCCTGATTCTTAACATTCCTCTCTCTCTCTTTCTGATTGCAAGGTAACATGTGCACTTTGAAGGGTGTCATTTAAAATTTTATTGAAGTGCTCAACTTTTCTGATGTTCTCCTTCAACAGAACATGTTGAATGAGTCATAACAATTCCTTAATTTTACTTGTGTTTTTAGAACGCAATCCAGGCAAAGAAAGGATTCTTACTTTCAACTTCAGAGCTTCAGCAGAGTGAATGTTACTTTCTCTCTTAGCTTCCTGAAGATGTATCTTTAATTCATTGATGTATATACAAAACATATGAAAAAGGAATCAGAATTCAAAAATAGCATCGTGGTAGATAAGCCTATGTCTGATGTGTGACTCCTTTCACAAATAAAAAGGTAGTTTTTTATTACATTTGTGAAGCTTGTCTTGAATTGGAAGTATTCATAGAACACATGAAATAGGTCAGTAGGATGAACTACAAGAGGTAAAACTAATCAAATGAAGTCACAAGAAATATTTGAAAGGGCAATGCTACCTTCTGTTCCCACGTGGATATTGCTTCAGCCAGCTCTGTGTTTTCTTTCTCCAACGTGTTGATCTTTGCAGTTTTTTGCTGTAAATTAACTAAAATGGGATAAAACAATTTTTAAGGTTGTTACCAAACCAGTGACATCAAATAATCCCACTGTATTAGCAGCACAGACACATGATCTGACACATGGGTGTAATTAACTTTTTAGCTTTCTCATCGTGCCTAAAGAAAGCAAGTTTCAGCAGCATTTTAAACCCAAGAAACCTCATTTCACTGACATTCCTATACATGTAAGCTCTAGAACACCGACTCCTCTAACAGACACAAAGTGCAAACTCCTCTTACATTGGCCCAATGTGAGAGCTCTCATGCCCTGAGGTCATTCTTGTCATCACCACCACCGCTGCATTTACAGTGATGAACACCAACCAGTCTTTGAGGGCTTGTTAAGTGTCAGGTAGCCACCTTGCCTCTCAACAGACAGCACCACAGAATCACCAGAGTCCATGGGGTCCGCGCAGAATAGATTGCCCCCCATTTGCATCAAGTTCACTTTTCCCCTGGCATGAATGGCTCCCTCCACCTCAGACTCAAAACCTTGGTTTAACCCTCTCCTGTGACACACACCCTGCCTGGCAATACCTGGCTTCTTCTCTAAGCTTAGGCTTCTTGACAGACTCAAAGAGGGTTTTCTCATCTTCACATCTCACCAAAAGCCAGGTCATGGCAAAGTACTCACTCCACACCTCAGGCTCATATCATCACTTCTGTCCTAATCATTTCTAGGCAAAATTACACTCATTCTGTTCTCCTTCCTCCTGTGATGTTTTCCTCCCCTGGTCTCTTGTCTTAAGAGAGGCCAATCCCTTCACATTGTCACTTAGCCTCTAACAGGAAAGACAAAGATTTTCAAGAGTTAACAAGTCAATTAGACATCAGAAGTCACCATATTTATCCCTAGTTAAAAAATGAAAACCCACACCAAACACGAGTAATGAAAAAACATTACAAAGACTACTCAAACCTAAAATCTTACCTGGATATACTGGAGGCTCTGTCTGAGAGAGGAAGAAACAAAATTAAGTTTGAGGTCAAAACATAGTAATAGTAAAAACTTATTCTTCCTGATAAAATACTGAAAGGTCATCCAATGAAATCACAATGATCATTTTGTTCAGTATAATGAATTCATAACATTAATATAATAAAAAAGTAGAATTTCATATTTAGTTCATGATTCTTTATAAACCATTTCTGATAAAAGCATAAAGATTCAGAGCTTATTTTGACCAAAAGATAGATTTACATTATATTAAATAAATATCAAAATATTCAATTCTGTCAGTGCATAATGCGGACAGTTTTAAAAATACATAAATAAAATATTTGTCTGATTTTTTTTCTCTTGCAGTCAAACCCAACATCCACACTGAAGTCCAGAACCCAGGATCATTTGAAATGCCAAAAAAAGAAAAAAAGAAAGAGAGAGAGAGAGAGAAAGGGAGAGAGGAAGAAAGAGACAGACAGA
>NW_024420534.1:6948-7306 GCF_014898765.1 Herpailurus yagouaroundi
AGGAGGAAGGAAGCGGCAAGGAAAGAAAAGGAAAACCTTTGTATGAACACACGCTTCTTTCATTCTCTAGAAAGCTTTCTGAAATGTTACACAGGATTGGCTGCTTTCCGAATCAATAAACAATTACAACATGTCAGGTGCTATGATTTTCCTAGATCACTAAAAACAGAGGGTCTTCCAAAAACACATCATCAGATGAGAAAGAGAATGGAACATGGCTAGGGCAAAAGCACAGGCACCAAAAGAAATGATGGCTAACATTTCAAAAACAAAGCCAAAAGGGCTCCCGTTGAGAAGGTATAAGAAAAGCAAGAGGAACTGAATTCCTGTAAAGGCACTGGTCTAAGGCAAGGGTTAA
>NW_024420535.1:0-1217 GCF_014898765.1 Herpailurus yagouaroundi
TCTGGGACCCTTTCCGTGAGCTCTGGCAATGGGGCAGTGCTGCTCTGTGCTGCTGCAAATGTCTTGCTGGCTTTGTTTGTGCTGCTGTGCTTCAGGGAGCCCCGCCTTTTCCTGCTGTGGACTGCGCTGCTGACCTCGTTGCTATGCTTCCGCATGGTGGATGCAGGCAGGCATTGTTTTCTCCCACACCGACACCCCCAGGGAGGGGGCCACTTTCTCCTACTGCAGACTCCGCCCTAGACCCAGCCACTGATCCTGGCGGGGGTGGGGGTGTGGATGCGGGCAGGCTTTGTTCTATTGCACAGCCCACCAGGGAGGGGCTACTGTCTCCTTCTGTGGACTGTGCCCCTGCTCTACCCCTGAAACCAATGCTGGCTCCTCTCCTCCCCAGGTGCGAAAACAGGGAGCCTAGCCCCAGACCCAAGAAAGCCCCACAATTAGAAATAAGATCCCTCTAAGTCCCAGTCCCAGGTTCTCCTCTTATCCACATACAGCCCTACACTTCCGCAGCCACTCTTTCTCTTACTTTTGCCTCTCCGCAGAAGGGGATCTCTTCCCTCCATTCCTACTTGGCCCAATTTATGTACCCCAGTTCAAAATCAGCCACCTGTCATCTCTCAAGGTGTCTCATTTCCTTCAGGGAGTATTCAGCCTGGTTTCTTTGCAGACTTTTGGGGTTCAAAATGCTTTGACTTCAGCACTTTGTTTGAAAGACATGGGATATACAGATCCCCCTACTTCTCCACCATGCTGAGCCCTCTGCCCCAGAAGGATCTATTTATAACTTGATGGACATCAAATTCTAGATCTTATTTTCTTATTCATGTTATTAGGATTAAATTCAGTACATACTTTTAGTTTTAAGAAAGATTCCCTGTGATTTGAATCCTTTGAAAATGAATTGAATGGGCGCCTGCGTGGCGCAGTCGGTTAAGCGTCCGACTTCAGCCAGGTCACGATCTTGCGGTCCGTGAGTTCGAGCCCCACGTCAGGCTCCGGGCTGATGGCTCGGAGCCTGGAGCCTGTTTCCGATGCTGTGCCTCCCTCTATCACTGCCCCTCCCCCGTTCATGCTCTGTTTCTCTCTGTCCCAAAAATAAATAAAAAACGTTGAAAAAAAATTTTAAAAAAATGAATTGAAGAGGCATTCCGAATAAATATCACATTTCCTTACTGGGACCTCTCTCTCTCCAACTCTCTCTCTCCCCCCCCGCGCGG
>NW_024420535.1:1317-9780 GCF_014898765.1 Herpailurus yagouaroundi
ACACACACACACACACACACACACACACACACACACACACACACACTTCCCACAGACTGTCAGGAATCTCTCTGAGGTGCCGGCCCAACTCCATAGCCAGTACATGAACTTCACCAGTACTCAGGACTAGACATCCTCACTAAGGTCTTCCCAGAATAAAATGGAAGAAAACAGCCTCTGTCTGTCCCCCTCTCCTGCCTGTTCAGTTTCCACCCTCCTGCCAGGTCTCCTTGACCCCCACCCCACCTTGCTGTCACAGCCCATTCTAAACGTACCTGAGAAACCTAGCTAGTGTTTGATTCTGAGGCAAAACGCAACAAAGTTCCAAAAGGTCTCAGCCCTCCCATGCCAATGAGTCAGCAAGAAAACAGGAGGCCAAGAATCACACTAGCAGAATTCTCATTCAGGTTGTACCACTTCCGAGCTGAAGATTCACAGTGAAGCTGTCATCCAACAACAGTCTAGCTTCATATCTGTAGGCCTCTAGCCCACCTGCAATGCTACCAGGCTCCGGGACACATCCAACGGTTTTGTTTCTTGAGCCCCATCTGGACTGTGTTTGCCTTGTTTCAAATGTCTACCTCTAGGATAAACTAGATTTTGAAACACAAATATGCACAATTCCCCAAGGTAAAAGACACGTCCAAGAGTGTTCACTGCAGTCATCCATATCACCAAAGCACTGATTTCTACCGTGTACATAATTAGAGAGAAGAAGCAGGAAGACACCTGCCCAATGACAATGAAAAAGCAATAGAGGGTGATGGATAGCCCCACGTGATGTAGTAGCTGGAAGCCCAGAAGTCAAGAATTACCCACAACCACCACGGAGGCACGGGTATACCTCAAGAACAGAGCCTGGCACACAGAATCCCTCAGTCAATTTTTGGTGAGTGGTGAATAAAGCCACAGGTGGACCAATAAACGGACAACCCAGCGAACAAATTCTGACAAGGGAAAATCCACGGGTTCAATGGTGGTGTAGAGAAAGTAGGTGCTTTTAGCAATGCCAGTAAGAGGGTAAACATTACGGAACAGGCGAATTAGTGAATTCTGTGGGTGGAATGTTTTCCCCTGCTTACAATGGGCAGCTTATCCATCCTCCAGCTCTGAAGCATATGGTCAGTGGACACCACATGCTGGGGACAACTAGTTCTGGAGGAAAGGAGTGGAAGTAACAACTCTCCACCATTGCTGGAATTCCAGCGTCCATTTACAGACCCTCCATCTGCCCCCTGGCCCTTTCTTCCTCCCACCCACCCCGATTACTCCCACATAATACGTCCTTACTGCAATCTTGCAATCCTTGGTTTTGAACCATCATTCTAATCTGTTTTGTTGTTGTTTGTGATGTCTGTCATTTATCTACGCAAAAACCTGGGAATTACTATCTGAACAAAGGTGAGAGCTCATGGATGGCTCAGTCAGTTAGCCATGTGACTATATTGCTTTCACCTCAGGTCATGATCTCATGGTTTTCGAGCTCCTGTTCTGCATCAGGCTTTGTGCGGACAGCGTAGAACCTGCTTGGGATTGTCTCTCTCCCTCTCTCTGAGCTTTCCTGGCTGTCTCTCACTGTCTTATGTTTGTGTGCTGCTTTTTAAACTAGCCTAGGAGTAATTTGGGACCAGTGGTATGATAAGTTACCTTCTCTTTCACCTGCTATGACAGCTCTAAAGTTCCCGTTACTCTGATGAGTTAAGATGTAAGGCAGAGTGTCCCGAGATCCTCAACCAAACTACACGGTGTAATCGTATGAGCATAGGTATTCACACTTCTGTCCATTCCCTCATAAACTCACTCATTTCGCAAACAGTGAACACTTACGCGGTGCACTCTGAGGAATATAGCAGTAAGCAAAGTAGACTTTGTAAATTAATTTTTTTTCCGCCTTGGGATTTCATGGGCCTATAGTATCCAGTCCTATGTGATTCAGTGCATGATTAGGATTAACGTATTTCACTTCTTCCAAAGATGTTTCTAAAGATTGGCAGAGGCAGTGGGATGTGACCGATGCTGGTTCAAATCCTAGCTCTGCCACATAGATGTGATAACTGGCAAGTTATTTAAACTTTCTAAGCATTAGCTTAGTTTTTTGTTAAGTGGGAATAATAAAACCTTTCCCACCGGCCTGTTATGTTTGCTTGAGAGGGAAACAGGTGTGAATTGCAGAGAACTGTACTGGTGTATGGTGGGAACTAAAGTAAAATTAGTTTGTTCCCTCTGTTTTCCTAAGGCTTTCTGATCATCTCGTTATGGGTTTGTTCCGAGGGCCTTGTGCCTCTCTGTGCCTCTCTGTGCCCTTGAGGATCCTCTTGCAATCCCCAGTATCAGGGAATTGGGCCTCATTCTACCAAGAAAGCCTGACTCTGACATGGTGCTTTCCACAGTTCACCTGTTCTGTACATTCAACACAGCCAACGTGAAGGTTTTAAGTAAGGAAGCAGCGACTTTGTCCAAAACGGAATTACATCACTGATGGAGGCGAGTGTTTACTGACTTGCAGTTAAGGGGGTTCCATGCATTATTCTAAGTGTTTTACCATCGTTACCTCACCGAATTCATTTCAGAGCTCTATGGTGAAAGTGCTAGGTTGAGCCTGATTTTACAGCTGAGAAAACTGAGTAGCAAAGAGAAAAAGTAAGTTGTCCAAAGGCCCGCTGCTAGAAATAGATCAAAATAGGATTTGAGATCCAGGCAGCCTGGCTCAAGGGGCCACCCTCTTAGTCACTGAACTCTATTGACTCTTGCTAAGCAAGAATTTACTGTAGGATAGGGAATTTAAGTGGTATTGGGTTGCAAATACGATCCTAAGAGATGGCAAAGGTTCCACCCAATTCATATGATCACAAAAGGGTAAAAGTTAATCAAAAGTTGATGATGCAGGTGTTTGTAAAAAGAGAGAATGTGAGAGAGACTCCCGCGTATAGACTGTTGCTGTTACACATCAAATTGAAGTGAGACAGCTAGTTCTTCTGTAACAATTGGGAGCTGAAACTCCATAAACACATTGCATTCATTCAGTATGTACAGGGTCATTTGCACATGGCCGGCACTGTAGTAAAGACAGACGGATGGCTAAAGTGAGTCCTGCCCATGAGGAACACATGGTCTAGGAGGGGAGCAAGGGCTACGTAAGTAGGTTCATGACAACACAACTAGTGGGAAGAAGAACTGTGGACACACAAAGGGGAAGTAAGCATCCCCAAGACACTTTCCATAAAGAAAGACATAAGAAAGGAACGAAACCTCATAGAGTTGTGGAAGCATCCTTCTTGTAGGCTCTCATGAGTGTGTTTTCACTAAGTCCGTAACAATTGGGAGCTGATCCCTGCTGAGCCAAGCTCCTCCAGGACAGAACCTTTCTCTTCTCAGTTGGCTTCAAGTGAACCTGGGTATTCAGCCCTTCTCCAGTGTCCCTCTCCCACCATCCCACTTCTGGCCCTTTTGATTCCTAGGTTCCTAGGAAAATCAGCCTATGAGGTCAAATCCTTATTTGTTGTTAGTTCCTTCCAGAGACAGGGTCTCCACGATGCTATCGATTCTTTCAGTGGAATCCTGCCCATGGGCTGCACAAGGAAATCCGTGATACGACTTCAATGCCTCCTCAAATGATGGGTTTTATGAGAAGTTAAGTCCTGTGAGCTTGGGTTAGAAATAGTCCACATCATTCCCAATCTCAAGGCTTGTTTTGGACAAAGGATGAAGATAAAAAGCAACAAATACATAAAAGAATTTTGTAAGAAGCTCAGCGTAAAAACGGCAGAAGAAAAGATAGGGGGGAAGTGTCTTTTCATTTCATGTTAACAGCCAAAAAGAAAAAGCTTCTTTAGATTTCAAGAAGAAAGGACTAATATCAATACACAAAGCAAGCTTTAAAGGTGAGCTTTATCATCGTGTCAGTAGAGCTTTTTAGTACAAATCTACAGATGATGGTATTTCTCATAACTCCTTGTTGCCCTAGGGAAAAGTACTTCATTACCTAACTTTTATCTGAGTTCATGGCTATTTTCCTTTCATTTATAAAGCTTAGCTAATCTTAGTTCATCAAATAATTTTTTTTTCTTTTTTGATGACAGAAATCTCATTTAAACTCCTGAACATCCTATTACCCTTGACAGGTACCTAGCATTCTGTCTTGACATCTACTTACTTATGTGGGGAAAATGAAAAAAACAAACAAACAAAACAGAAAAAAAAAAAAAACAAAAACATGCATTTGTTTCTTCACCGTCCACAGACAGAATAAACTCCTAACAGAAATAATAAAATATTTCGGCACTGAGCAGGTGACTGCTCTTAAATGTTCATATATTCAAATTGAGGACATTTTTTATTTGACAGGTTTGGTCAAATGCCCAAGAGAACGATTCAAAAATAAAGAGAACTCGGTGAATCAATGGGTTAGGAAGGTCATGAAAAAATTGGAGACTACGATCCAGATCTTAAAAAAGCTCTGAATGTATACTCACAAAGAATTAATGACTTTGGATAATCAGGTTAAAAATAGTGCTTTGAAAGTCCATAGCTGTAGCATTCGAAGGCAGGGTTTCTTACAGTATGGTCTGATACCTCTCCCTAAACAACGGAATCATGGAGGGCTTAATACAGGTGCGGATTCCGAATTCACACCGAATTCTACATTTTTAGGTAATGTGCCAGGTTTTGTTAAGATAACCCAAACTAGTAACAGCATTCCAATCTGCAAAGGACATACGAGCCCCACTCTCTTTAGCATAAAGTTTGGGTTGCTTTGGTAGGTGGATGGAAGCAACAAAACACAGTAGTGTGCAGGGAGAAGTGGATACTTGAAGTGTTTGAAATGCATACTGTCCCATTTCTCAGGGAGGGCACAGAGACGGCTTGATGGCACCCAAATCAGGTGTTTCTGTCTGCACTCGTCCTGCTACCCAGTCCACCATCAACCATAAAGATTATCCAGAGAATGATCTGCATCTGCATCTGCATCTGCATCTGTATCTGCTGGAGATTCCCTGACTAACCACACTCTCACTGCTGCTGGGGCTCTGGGTGTGGGGTGGGAGGTAGATAAACGGAGAGAATCAGACAAGCCCAAGTGGCCAAGATCTAGATGGAGTCCACCCTAACTGTTACCGTGGCCATGCCTGAAGTTACCAGAGCTGATGATGCTACATGCGGGGCCACCATTGTTCCGTGATGATATTGCAGTTGGTATATGATGCTAAGAATTAAAACAAGGAAACGTGGTAACTTAGTATATATTCTAACGTGTCAACAAGAAGGCAAAGAAAACTCTTGGTTTGTACTTTGTTGGCAATTACTAATAGATATGAAGTTTACCGTGCCTCCTAGGAGGCAAGGTTCTTGCGAACAGAAATACAACGCTAATACAGGAGCACCTTCCAAGGGTTCATCTGAGAGTATACTGAATGGCCTGAGTATTTAATGTGATTTGATAAGGCAGAACTGGTTTCTCCATGGCCCACAAGTATTAAATTCTAGAATTCCTATGAGTTTGCTTGATGCATTGATAAGCCAAGGAAACCTAGGAGGGGATTTGGTGAAGCCACATGCCCTAGACATATGACAGCTAATTTTTGACTTAAGAAGAAAACGAATGACCTCCAAAAGACATCAACAATTCTACCTCACAGATGTGCTGTGAGCTTGAAATGCTCACACATTTGCTGCATCTTGAAGACGGTAAATGCTAAAAACAATGGTAGTATTATATTAATGGCTGCTACCCTTTTTTCCAAAATTTTGTAGGAGGTCATAAAGAAATTGGCAGCTCTGCCATTCCCTGCAGCCTGCTGCAGATGACATTGCTGCTTTAATGGAACACAGCCTACAGCATCTTTGTGAGTAAAACTCACTTTGATTATGCCACTGGTGGCAGCCTTTCTGTGACAGCTGAACACGTCCCTAACCGATAGTACTTGCACTTCCTCAATGCCATTCAAATACAATTTCATGTTTTATTAGCACAGATAACATCAATAATGTCACTCTTATTGAAGGTGAAATTATTACCAACATCACTCAGCAGATGACTTTGGGGAAAAGATGCTAGAAAAGTTTCCTAAATGAAGAAGGGTCTTGGAGAATACAAGTGTTCTATCTCATAAGCATACCCTCGCAGAGTAAACTGTGGGGCAGAGGGTTCTCTCCGTTACAATATCACTTGAAGTTTAGGAGTGTTTTTCCTTATAAATGTTTGAAGAAGTCCATGGTAGAGGAAGGTTTACTTAATCCCAGAGAGTAAAATGAAAGAAGGTTTTGGACCCACAAACTCCTCCAATCAGTAAGTAGGCCGAGACAAAAATAAGGCTGTAGACACAGGCTACCTTTCATGAGAAGGGAAGCATGACTTGGAGGTTGAAAGCCAGAACCCCGGAGGAGCTAGGGCCATGGAATATCATTCCCAGGCCTTAAGACCCAATGAAAGGACTGCATACCTGTACCAGCTGAACTTCACGATTGCTATGGACCAGTGACTCATTCATGATAACCTCCTTCCTTTCTTTGGAACAGCAATGTTTGTGTTTTGTTGGTTTGTTTGTTTTTTCTGTGTGTGTGTGTGTGTGTGTGTGTGTGTGTGTGTGTGTGTGTGTGTGGTGTGTTTTCTGGTTATCACATGCCCATGTTGGTTGTTTGCTGAATTCATAGGTCTTCATTCATAGGTCTTCAGATTGAAAGTGTATTCGAGGACCAGTGCGCCCTAGGAGACTCATTCACACCTGGACCTAACTTAGATAACAATATCCTGGAATTTGAGCTGATGTTACAAGGGTTGGGTCTTTAAGAGCCAGGATTCTTGGGGAAAGTTGAGGATATTTTTCATGCAGGATGAGAGTTAATAATAGGAGGCCAGCAGACAGGCTGTGGCTGTCTAAAATATGTCCATAAATTCTCTTTTAAGCCCTTCAAAAGGGGGACCTCCATTCCCTTTTCCTTAAGCATAGGCCAGACGTACTGAATGATTTTGAAAACTAGAAGAAGGTGGAAGTGATAGTGAGTTAAAAACACTCTAAAGAGCAGATATTGTAGTTCCAATGGGGTTGTGATTAGCGGAAAATCGATGGAAGGGGCAACTGGCCATTGGACGCTAGGATTCTATGAGTGGAAGAGATGAACATAAGCGAAGAGAAACAAATATATAAAATCAGGGATGGGGCAAAACAGAAGAGAATCATACGTACGGAGAACAAACTGAGGGTCACTGGAGGTGTTGTGGGAGGGGAGGATGGACTAAATGGGTAAGTGGCACTGAGGAATCTACTCCTGAAGTCATTGATGCACTACATGCTAACTAAGTTAGAGGTAAACTTTAAAAAAATAAAAAATAAATCAATTAAAAAAAGAAGCTAGAATTCTACACTATCAATATTATCAATTGAATTTGACAGTGGACTCAAGATATCTTCAGACGTGCAAAGAAACAGAACATTTGATTCTACTCATTCTTCATTAGGAAGTTATCTGAAGGTGTACTCTAGCAAAACAAGGAGAGAAAAAATAAAGAAAAAATATACTTAATAATAGGCACCATTAAAAGAGTTTTTATTTTTGTGCCAGACACTGTTATGGGTTATTTTCACATATTATTACATATGAACCACACAACAATCTTATAAAGTATATACAAATACCATTCTTATCTTCGAAAGGAGGAAACGGGGTTATAAGGAAGCCAAATAACTCATCCAACCTCCAACTTACACAGTTGGTAAGTGGAACAAGTAAAGTCTAACCCCAGGCCGTCTGGCTCAAGAGCCCAGGCTTTTAATTGCTGCCTAACTTCCCAGATAGCCATATTACCATGAAAGCATGGAAACAAACTGGGAGCATAGCAGAGGAAAATCACAGGAAGGAAGCTATGAAGCAGACCTACTGAATCACCACCTAAATGAGGAAGGAAAAGAGAAGGGTCCAGTGAGAGACCGCTAAGAGGTTAGCAGGAAGATGTCATAAGTGGCATGATTTGAGAACACTGAAAGAGTGCAATAAAACAAAGATGTGAACTTAGAAAATTAAGGAGAACCAGAAAATATCCATAAGACGGCCTTAGTCTGAATGAGCCAAGTGAAACATGGCATGGTTTAAAGCACTGATGGAATACAAAGAGAAAGGATCCATTTCACCTTGATGCTAGAGATGTCCTCATTCAGCAGGTGCAAGGACTCCAGGAAAAGAGTAGTAATTCTAATGTTTGCATATTATTTAAGAATCCCAATAATTTAAACCATTTATTAGTTTTCAAGTTTTACAATCAACCTTGAACCCTCTAAAGAGACTTGATTGCATAGCATAACAGCAGTGTTAACAACAATGATAAACAGAAGCCCAAAGGTGATGGGAGACAGAGAAAAAGTGCAGCAAGGTTAAGGAAGACCTTCATCTTACACTGTAAGGAATGAAAAATGATAGTACAGGTAAGGGGAATAGGTCTCTATTTTAACATTACATCTTGTGGGGTAC
>NW_024420535.1:9880-13137 GCF_014898765.1 Herpailurus yagouaroundi
ACATACATACATACGTACATACATACATACATACATATAAACATAAAATTATATCGAGTGATGTTTACTTAAATGTTTTAACTGGGCTAAGCCACAGGGTACCCAGATATATGGCTAAACATTATTTCTAGTGAGTCTGTGAGGACATTTCTTAGTACAATAAACATCTGTATGTCAGTAGACTAAGCAAAACATATTGCTTTGCCAAACACTGGGTGGCCTCAACTAATCGATTGAAGACCTGAATAGAACAAAAGGCGGAGTAAGAGAGAATCCACTGTGTCTATCTGACTGTCTGCAAGCTGTGATATTGGTCTCCTGACTTCAGATTCAGACTTGCAATGGAACATACATCATCAGCTCTCCTGATTTTTAGGCTTGTGGAGTCTGCCTGGAACTAAACTACTGGATCTCCTGGGTCTGCCCTTCTCAGCCTCCGTAATCCTGTGAACCAATTCCCATTGATACTGAGTCTCTGGAGAACCCTTACTAGTACCTATATGTAACTTCATCCGTTATGTCTTTTTGCCCTCAGATCCGGTTCCTGCACTTCTCCTACAGACTGTGTTTCCTGGTTCCTTGCCAACTGGCTTCCAAAGGGGTTTGACAAATGGGTGTTTGATGGCAGAAAGGGAGGAAGGTCTAAGCCCAGAGGTTTTTCTCCTCCCGCTCCACTTCCTACCAGTGATTTTATATCCTCCAAATTCTAGCTTCTTTCCAAAAGTCTCTTCTCCCATGTTCTCAGTTCCTGCTAGATATGGTTCTGAATTTCTCAAGCTCTGGGGGTGGAAACAGCTTTCTGATGATACTAATTTCTGATTGCTTCGCCATCCTCCGTTTGGCTTCTGGGATTTCCCATCACGTGTGTAACTGTTTAAAATACCTATAGTGACTCACCGGCTGGCTGGACCTGACTGAAACAGTTTACAGATAGAAGTTCGGGAATATATCGGAAGGTGAGGAGAGAGAAGACAGGTGGCTTAAGCGATCTACATGTCAACTTCACATAGAAAGTCAGTAGACGATACTTAAAACTGACAAAACAATAAGCAGCAGTATACTGTATTACTTATCTTCATGAAGATTCCTACAAAAGAATATAAACCTGGAACAGTTAAAAGTGTTGCCTCAAATAATGGAGACGGTAAAGAGACCTGTGGTTGCCAGGAACTCAGGGGGGAAGGGAGAGATGAATAATAGATGAAGCACAGGGAATATTTACGGCAGTGAAACATTTGTAAGACAGTGAAATGCTTTGAATCATGGCATTGTGCGTTTGTCAAAACTCACCAAACTGCACACCACAGTGAATGCTAAGGTAAACTTCGGTCTTCAGTTAATATTAGTTTTCATATGGGCTCATCCGTTGTAACAAATGCACTACACTGACAGAAGAAGTTTACAATAGAGAAAACTATGTTTTGGGGGGTAGGAGGGAGAACAGGGGAACTCTGCACATTCCAGTCTTTTTCTGTAAACCAGCTTTTTAAAAGCTGTTTTAGAAAATAAACTCCCTCAATGAAAGGGAGGCAGAGAGACAGAAGAGGAGGGAAGGAAAGAGGGAGAAAGTCTTGGAGGAAACTTAAGTGTGGATTACTAAGTGAAGGGATCCAATACGAAAAAGCCATTTGCTTTACATTTCCAACTATGATAACGTTTTGGAAAAACAAAACAAAAGAAAATAAATCATGGACAATGACGGCAAAGACAAGAACAACAACAACAACAACAACAACAACAACACCAACAACAACAACAACAAAACACCTTCAGAGACTGTAAAAAGACCAGTGGCTATTAGGGTTTAGGGGGAGAGAGGAAGTGGTACTAGTTGGAGCACAGGGCACCTTAGGGTAGTGTAACTATTCTGTATGATACTGCAATAGTAGATACATACCTTTATACATTTCTCAAAAGTTATGAATCTATATAACACAAAATGAACCCTAACTGTTAGTAAATGATAATGTGGCTAATGATAAAGTGTCAGTCAAGAATGGCTCATCCACCACTTATAATTAATGTATCCACATTAGTGCAAGGTACTATAGAAACTACTGGGGGTGAGGAACCTGTATTTCTTGTGCAATTTGTCTCTAAATCTAAAATTGTCCTAAAAAATGGTCTGTTTAAAAAAACCCTGATTAAAAAAAAAAGAAAAAAGGATAGAAAGTGTTGCCTCTGGGGAAGAGTTGTTCATGGGGGAAACCAAGCTTTTGATTTTTTATTGCACACCCTGATCTGCATTTTGGATGTTGTGTTTTTTTTTTTAACTATTTGTATACAATACTTGGATTGATATTTCTCAAAAAAAAAAAATCTCCACACCTGCCAGTATAGATAACATGAAAAAGACCATATTAGCAAGTGTTGGCAAGGCTATCAAGTATTCAGAGCTCACAGGCACTACGCAGGCACTACGATGAATAACAAATATCACTAACATAAGTTGGAGTGAAAGAAGGTAGGTGTAGCACACAATATTCCATTTCTATATAGTCCAAAAACAAGCAAAGGTTGTATATTCTGCAAGAAGTCAGAAAAATTGCCGTCCCAAAGGAGAGATAGACCGTGACTGAAAGAGGCACAGGTGATCCCTTGGGGTCCTGGTACCTTTTTTAATGAGTGCTGATTCCACAATATATTGAACTGAATTTCATCAAGCTGTGCTCAGAATACATTTAATAATATATGTTCTTTTTTGCGTACCTGGGTGGCTAGTCACTTAAGTGTCCAACTTTGGCTCAGGTCATGATCCCATGGTTTGTGAGTTCGAGCCCCGCATCAGGTTCTGTGCTGACAGCTCAGAGCCTGGAGCCTGCTTGGATCCTGTGGCTCCCTATCTGGCCCTCCCCTGCTCACACGGTGTCTCTCTCTCAAAAATAAACAAACATGAAAAAAATAATATATGTCCTTTTGAATGTATACTATACTTCAGTAATCTTATTTTAATCTGGGTGCAGACCCCTAAGTCACACCCTTTTTTCTCTAGTGTCTCATCTAAACATTTAAAGAATATGTACTTTAAATCATCCTAGAAGATATATACACATACACATACACACAAAGAAAGAAAGAAATCGGCGGGAGGAGCCCGGAGGTGGGTGAATGGCAAAGAAACTCTAGCTCTATTACACAAGCATGGAACCAAAATCCTTTGGAGATTGTGGGGGTGGAATGGCTTCTTCGGACGACTTCAGAGCAATGAGGGAACAAGAGAGATCATGGATCTGCCCCTACAGTCCTGGAGACCTCTC
>NW_024420536.1:0-21716 GCF_014898765.1 Herpailurus yagouaroundi
ATCCCAGGGAAACGTCGTGCTGTCAGTTCAGAAACCAAAGTGGGGCTCAATCTCAGGAACGATGAGATCAAGACAAGAGCCCAGATTAAGAGTCATGGGCCTAACCCATGGAACTACGTAAGCACCACGAAACAGATACTTAACTATAGGGGAAAAACTGATGGTTACCCTAGGGAGGGTGGGTGGAGGGATGGGGAGGTAGTTGATGGGGATTAAGGGGAGCACTCATAACGAACACTGGGTGCTGTATTGCAATGTTGAATCACTATATTTTACACCTGAAAGTAATATTACATTGCATGTTAACTAACTGGAATTTGAAGAAAAACTCAAATAATTTATTTATATTGCCTGCAAATGGCCAAGTTGGCATACATCCCATGAAGAAGCATTTATTGCAGAAAATATACTACCAGAAAGAATACCTAGAATATTTGAACTAAGGTATGTTCTTTTCCTTTCCCACCCCAGATCAGCAAGTAGAAACTCCAGTGCAAGTAACTGGGACTGTAGGCATGTGGCATTGAGCCTGGCTGCAACCTCCCCTCCAGACTGTTGTAGCCAATACACAGGGTTCCTGGTGACCAGCTCCTGTTCAGAGGAGTCTTTCCCAGAGACACAGGATGTCAGTGACCCTAAGCTGTTTGCTGTTGAGGCCAAGCCCCAGCAGGTGCCACTGAGATGTGCGACTCACTCATTGTTGGCAGCCCCACTCCCAGGAAGGAAGCTCTGCCCTGGGCACAGTCCACTAGGGATGCTGGGAACCTGATCACCCCAGACCTGACTTGTTTGGCAGGAGTCTCATGCCACCAGGACAAGCAAGCCACAAGGCAGTGAAGCTGCCAGCCACCCCTAAACTGAGCCCTCAGTTTCCAAACTGTTTGGAATCCTGTTTGTCCCTGACACCCCCTGCAGCTGCAGACCTTTGCCCAGAGTATTGCCCAGGGTAAGGGGGAGATGGAGCAACCCTCTAAATGAAGGAGCAAATCTGTTCCTATAGAACTGACTTCATTTCCAGCTGAGTGTGAGGAAGGTCTGGCCTTCATGTTGTGGGAGAGTCAGGTGCAGGAGACCAATAGTTTCAGTGGAGGGTTCCTAACCTACTCCTGCTCACCTGCAGGAGAGAGCCAGAGCCAGGGACAGTGGAGGGAACAGCTCCTGTCAGAACACATATCAGACTATGGTCTCAACAACTCTCCATTCAGAGGAGTCCGAGGTTGTAGGGTTCAGTCTGTGGAGACTCCATACATCAGAGGGTGGTTGAACATAGGAGTGCTCTCCAATGAAGCAGAGTATCTCATCATGTGGTTTGGGAAAGAAAGAGATAAGGAATGCCCAACCAAACCACTGTCACCATGGTCTGGCTGTGTGTGTCCCAGGTCACACCACCTCTGTAATTATGGGACTACCGCCCTTCCCTCCACATCATGTCTTTGAGTTTCACCTGGTTTCAGGTGTGCATCAGTAGTGTCACATTTCTCTGGCAAAGCATCCCAATGATGGAAGTTTTGTAGTTGGTTTATTCCTTTATATTTAGAAAGACTTTTGCCTTATTCTGAGCCTCTAACACTAAGAAAGATGCTATAAATATTTACACACCATTTATTTTCTGAGCATGGGATTTCATTCTTCAGGGACAAATACTCGGGAGTGGTATTTCCAGGATCCTTTTTATGTCATCCATGTATAATTTCATAAGCAACAGCCAACGGTTTTCCAGAGCTGGTGTTTGTTTGTCAATCCTTCCTGCATTGTTTGAGGCCCCATGTATGCTGGATGCTCACCTGCATGTTGCTGTCAGTGTTGTTTTCATTCCTGAGCCATTGGGATGTGTGTATAGGGCATCTATTGCGTTCTTGTTTTGAATTTCCCTGACAGTCGATGGTGTGAAGAGTCTTCTCCAGTCCGTACCTAATGTGTCTATAACCTCAAGGATAGGAGGTCTACTACACAAGGCTGTGCTTGTTTTATGGAGGTTTGTTTCCTTTCTTCCTATTGACTGTTGAGGGTTCTTAGCATATTCAAGATGCAGGTCCCTTGGTGGTTATGCAATTTGTGAATGTTGTCTCTTACTCTGTAACTTATCTTACTATTGGTATTCATGTGGGCAGATAAGCGTATGTGATTTTCACAAAGTCTATTGATACCATTTCTTTTTATGGGTGTTGTGTTCTTAGCTATAGTTTTCATTTTCTTGATGATTGATTGCTTATGACTAATATTTTTTTAAAGTGTTTATTCTTGATAGAGAGAGAGAGACAGAACGTGAGCGGGGAAAAGCATAGAGAGAGAGAGACAGAGAACCTGAAGCAGGCTCCAGGTTCTGAGCTGTCAGCATAGGGCCTGACAACAGGGCTGAAACCCTCAAATCGGGACATCGAGACCTGAGCTGAAGTGAGACGCTTAACCAACTCAACCACCCAGGCACCCCACTGATTTCTTGACTTACAATGTAACTAAAAGTCTTGTTTTTTTTCTGGTTTCTCTCAATGTTGACGTGTTCCCTATTTGGTCTCTGGTGACTTAGAGTTTTGTCGTTTGTTTTTAAATTTATAGACTCTAGCAAATCATTTTCGTGGCATGGTTTTTCCTAATATATGGAAATTATGTGGAAATATATGAAATTGAAGTTCAAATTTCACAAGAGTTGCCATTCTGTGTCTCTTTGGCCAGACTGCTCATCAGGTTTGATAGATATGCTCCTGGGGTCAACAAACACGTTTACCTTTTCAGGTGGCGGGCTTTCTATATGTCTCAGGAGCCGTTGAGCTCTGTGCACACAACGGAGTTTTGACACAATTTTTCCTTCGCAATTCTATGTGAAACCCTCAAAATCCATTTTTTGCATTGCCAATTTTAGACACTTCACGAATAGAACGCATTGAAGCTCTTGTATCATTTCCTAAAATTATTTTACTCTTGCGTGTTTGGGACTGTAATTTTTCTTCTTCCTTCCAAGGGGAGCTCATATCTGCATTTGTGGAATTCTTCCAGGCTTCTCATCTCTTAATACTTTTCCAACATGCTGTGCATTCCTTTGGTTTTTGACCAAAGGAATACTTAGGTTTATTTGTACTCTACCACATTGGATGATAGGAGCTGCGAGACAGGCTGTATCATATGGGCTTTTTTTGTCCCCTTGTATGTTATCTGTCATATTGAATGTTTATAGAACATATAGCCCCTCACTTTCATGAACCACTAACAGGGGACATGGCTCTCTTCAAGAGACAGGAAAGGAAGACAAGGGAGCTGAGACAGCAAGTCAGGGAAGGAAACCCAGAGCTTCTCAGGAAGCGTCAACTGTTCACACTTTCCAGTTCTACAGATGTGGGTCCCTGCTGAGGCCCAACCTGGGTTCTTGTGCAGGTGTCTGGACAAGCTGCCCATGATGTGTGGGGACAGTGGAGTTGGGAAGGGCAGCTATGGTTTGAATTCCAGCCCACCTGGCACTGCTGTGAAAATTCATGAGTATGTTAATTTATGTCCACCATCAGTTAGGGATATAATGAGTAAATGCAAGACGTTAGACTCACTACCTTCGATTCCATGTTCATGACAATTTGTGACAACAATTCTCCCTTCCTTTTTTCCACTTTTTAAATTTTTTAAGTTTGTGTTTAAATATTTGTTAGTTAACATATTGTGTAATATTAATTTCAGTAGTAGAATTTATTGGTTCATCACTTACATTAACACCCAGTACTCATCACAACACGTGGCCTCCTTAATCCCCAACACCCATTATTGCACCCCCCACACACCTGCCCTCCAGCAACCCTCAGTTTGGTCTCTAACCTTAGAGTTTTTTTTTTTTATGATTTCTTGCTCTTTTTCCCCTTCCCCTAGATCTCAATTCCCCATAGGAGGAAATCATATGGTGTTTGTCATCTTTGACTGACTTACTTTGCTTAGCATGATACCCTCTAGCTGCATCAACACCTTTGCAAATGGCAAGATTTCATTCTTTTTTGTGACTGAGTAATATGCCATTCTATACATATAGCAGATTAATCACATGGTGGACTTTTGGTCTCTTTCCTCAGTTTGGCTGTCATAGTTAATGCTGCTGTAAACATTGGGGTGCATGTGCTTCCTCAAATCAGAAGTTTTGTATGCTTTGGATGAATTCCTAGTACAGCAATTGCTGGAGTGTAAGGTTGTTTAATTTTTAGTTTTTAAACTGTTTTCTGGAATGGTCTGGGCACTTTGCATTCCCACCAAGAGTATAAAAGGGTTCCCTTCTCTCCTCATCCTCATCAATATCTGTTGTTTCCTGAGTTGTTAATTGTAGCCATTCTGACAGGTGTGCGGGCATCTCTCATTGTAGTTTTGATTTGTAATTCCCTGATGATGAGTGATGTTGAGCATATGTTCGTGTGTCGGTTAGCCATCTGAATGCTTTGTTTGGAAAAGTATCTCCTCATGTCTTCTGACCATTTCTCCACTGGATTCTGTGTATTTTGGGTGTTGAGTTTGAGAAGTTTTTTTTATAGATTTTGGATAGTAGGCCTTTATCAGATATGTGGCTTGCAAATACCTTTTTAATTTCTGTAGAATGCCTTTTAGATTAGTTGATTGTTTCTTTAGCTGTGCAGAAGGTTTTTATTTTGATGTGGTCCCAGTAGTTCAATTTGCTGTTGTTTCCCTTGCCTCTCGAGACACGTCTAGTAAGAAGTTGCTATGTCCGATGTCCAGGAGGTTGCTGCCTGTGTTCTCCTCTATGATTTGATGGTCTCCTGTCTCACATTTAGGTCTTTCACCCATTTGGATTTATTTTTGTGTATGGAGTAAGAAAGTGGTTCAGTTGCATTCTTCTGCATGTTCTGGTCCAGTTTTCCCAACACCCTTTGTTGACAAGGCTGTCTTTTTTCCCATTACATAGTCTTTCCTACTTCATCCAAGATGAGGTGGCCATACATTTGTGAGTCCATATCTGGGTTTACTCTTCTGTTCTCTTGATCTATGTGTCTTTTTTGTTCTTGTAGCTTACTGTCTTGATAAGTACAGCTTTGTATTATAGCATGAAATCCATAATCATGAAGTCTCCCGTTTCTTTGTGTAGCATACACATTTCAACACTCCTTGCTCCTTAAATCCATGAACATTGAAGGTGTTTCCATTTCTTTGTGTCATCCTCAGTTTCTTTCACCATTTTTAGAGTCTTCAGAGTATAGATATTTTAACTCTTTAGGTATCCTATTATATTTGGTGCAATTGTAAACGGGATGGATAGTTTTTTTAATTTTTCTTTCTGTTTCTTCATTATTGCTGTGTAGAAATGCAGCCGATTTCAGTATGTTGATACAGTATCTTGTGACTTTGCTGAATTTGTGTATCAGTTCTTGCAATATTTTGGTGGAGTCTTGAGTTTTTTATATAGAGTGTCATGTCATCTGTGAAGAGGGAATGTTTGACTTCTTCTTTTACAACTTGAATGCGTTTATTTTTTGTTGTTGTCTGTTTTTGAGGATAAGACTTCCACTGCTGTGTTAAGTAGAATGATGGGTGTGGACATCCCTCTTGTGTTCCTGACAGTAGAGGAAAAGATTGTTTTTCCCCACTGAGGATATTAGCTGTGGGGTTTTCATGTATGGACTTTATGATGTTGAGGTGTGTTTCCTCTACCCCTTGTTGAGGGTTTTATCAAGAAAGGATGCTGTACTATGTCAATTTTTTTTTTTGCATCTATTGAGAGGGTCATATCATTCGTATCCTTTCTCTGATTGATGGTATGTATTACATTGATTTATTTGTGACTATTGAACCACCCTTACAGCCAAGGGATAAATCCCACCTGGTCACGTTAAAGGATCCTTTTAATGTATTGGTGAATTCAATTTGCAAACATTCTCTTTCTTTTTTTTTTTTAATGTTTATTTATTTTTGAGACAGAGAGAGACAGAGCATGAATGGGGGAGGGTCAGAGAGAGGGAGACACAGAATCTGAAACAGGCTCCAGGCTCTGAGCTGTCAGCACAGAGCCCGACACAGGGCTCGAACTCACGGACTGCAAGATTACGACCTGAGCCAAAGTCGGACGCTTAACCAACTGAGCCACCCAGGCGCCCCTGCACGTATTTTCTTGAGAATTGTTGCATTCTTGCTCATTAGGGCTAGTGGCCTGTAAGTGTCATTTTTAGTGGTGTTTAATCTGGTTTGGAACCGTGATCATACTGATCTTATAGAATGAATTTGGAAGTTTTCTTTCCGTTTCTATTATTTGGAACAGTTTGTGAAGACAGGAATATTCTATTCTACTTAAATAGAATATTTTACACTCTTCTTAAATATCTGGTAGAATTCACCTGTGAACCTATCTGGCCCTGGACTTTTGTGTGTCAGTAGATTTTTGATTAATGATTCAATTTCTTTGCTCATTATCAGTCTGTTCCTGTTTTCTATTTCTTCCTTTTTCACTTTAGGTAGTTTACAGTATTCTGGGAATATACCCATTTCTTCCAGATTGCCCAATTTGTTGGCATATAAATCTCCAAATTATTTTCTCATAGTTTTATTTCTGTGGTGTCAGTCGTGATGTCTCCTCTCAAATTCTGATTATATTTACTTTCGTCCCTTTTCTTTTGTTTTTGCCAAGTCTGCCCATGGGTTTATCATTTTTATTTATTCTTACAAAAACCAACTCATAGTTTCATTCATCTGTTCTACTGTTTTTCTTTGTTTCTATATCATTTATTTCTGCTCTAATCTTTTTTGTTTACCTGTTCCTGCTGGCTTTAGGGTTCATTTGTTGTTCTTTTTCTAGCTCCTTTTGTTCTAAAGTGGTTGTGTGTTTGAGACCTTTCTTCTTTCTTGAGTTTGGCCTGTACTGCTATATATTTCACTCTTCCATCAACTTTGCTGCATCCAGATGGTTTGGAACTGGCATGTTTTCATTTTTGTTTGCTTCCATGTATTTTTTATTGCTTCTGTAATTTCCTGAAAATCTCATTCTGCTTTTACTACAATGTTCTTTAACCGAATGTATTGGCGGTGTTGCTCAAATTTTTCTTGTGGTCGACTTCAAGTTTCATAGTGTTGTGGTTTGAAAATACGCATGGAATGATCTCAGTCTTTTTGTACTTGTAGAGGGCTGATTTGTGACATAGTATGTGATCTGTTCTGGAGAATGTTCCATGCGCACTCAAAAAGAATGTGTATTCTGGTGCTTTACAATGGAATGTTGTGAATATATCTGTTAAGTCCATTCAGTCCATGTGTCTTTCAAAGCCATTGTTTCCTTATTGATTTTCATCTTAGATTGTCTTTCCATTGTTGTAAGTGGAGTGTTAATGTTCTCTATTATTACTATTGTCTATTATCAATGAGTTTCTTTATGTCTTTTATTAATTGAGTTATATATTTCAGTGCTTACATTTTGGGGGTATAAATATTTAAAGCTTCAGATCTTCTTGTTGGATAGACCCCTTTATGATGATATACTGCCTTCCTGATCTCTTGTAACAAACTGTGGTTTGAAAACTAGTTAGTGTGATATGAGTGTGGTACTACAACTTTCTTTTGACGTCCATTAGCATGATAAATTGTTCACCCTTCCCTCACTTTCAATCTACAGGTGTTTTAGGTTGAAAATGAGTCAATCGTGTGCAGTGTATAGAAGGATCTTGTATTTGTTTTTATCCATTCCGGTATCCTATGTCTTTTGATTGGGCATTTTGTCCATTTACATTCACAGTAATTATTGATAGATATAAACTTAGTGCCATAGTGTTACCTCCAAAGTCATTGTTTCTGGAGATTTTCTCTGTTTATTTCTCATCTTTGTTACTTTTAGTCTTCCTTTCCCAGTCAAAGGGTCCCCTTTAATTTCTCACAGGGCTGATTTAGAGGCCATGAACTTCTTTGGTTTTTGTTTGTCTGGGAAATTCTATCACTCCTTGTATCTGAATGAGTGCCTTACTGGAGAAAGTATTCTTAGCTGCATAATTTTCAAATGCGCATGTGGAGGATACGATGCCACTCCTTACTTGCATGAAGGTTTCTGTAGAGACACATGCCATAGATTTTTTTTAATCTTCCCTTGTTAGTTAGCAACTTCTTTTGTGTTGATGCTTTTATGGTTTTTCTTTATCTGGATATTTTGCCATTTTCCTATGATATGTCTCAGTGTTGGCCTTTTTTTTTTTTTATTTTAATGGGTGTTCTCTCTGCCTCCTAGATGTGGATGTCTGTTTCCTTCCCCAGCTTGTGGAAATTTTCACTATATTCACTCAGCTAAAATGTATCCCCCTTTTTCTCCCTCTTATTCTTTTGGGACTCCTTTCAAAAGAATGTTATTACAGTTTATGGAGTTGCTGATTTCCCTAAGTGTATGTTTGTGATGCAATATTTTAATTTTCCTCTTCTTTCCAGCTTCATTTCCCCCATTTCCCTCATTTTTACTTCACATGTCCTTGTTTGAACTGGAATATTGGTCTCCTCCGGCCCTTTTTCTGAGAGTTACATCATCAGCTCTCCACGTTCTGAGACTAGACACTAGTCAGAATCAGACAAGAATTATATCACTGGTTTTCCTGGGTCTTCAGCTTGTGACAGTAGATCATGGGACTTCTCAACATATTTAATTATGGAAACCAATGACCTTTGGGTTGTGTTCCTCAGGGGAATCTTGACTAATACATGGAGATTGTTTGTCTCTCATTTAGAGTAATTGAATAAAGCTGTAGCTCATTTAAAGTCCTGAGTAGCAAAGGGCTATGAACAAAGTGTCACGTTGTTTGACTGGGAAAAGGGCTGGGTGTGGATAATGAGGAGCTGTGGGATCCTGTGGTCCTGGCTGCACAGGGAGCGCATCTGGGAATCCTGTAAACATGCCGCTGTTGTGCCTCAGGAAATCTGTAATTCACTCTTGTTGAGGGACTGTAGTAAGCAAGTGCAAACAACTGTGTCTTTGTGCACGTTAGTCTAGTTTCCCTAACAACCCAGTTGCTAATTCAGAGAGTTAATAGGTAAACACAGAATCATATAACCAGGGAGGCTCCCTGGGGAAACTGCTGTGTGGAGAGGAAGCCCCAGACCCTGACAGGAAACCTGCCTGTAACCTCCATCTGCACCTGCGCCTTGGAACACAAAGGAGAATTGTGCATAGTGTGCGCCCCCTGGTGGTGCTGATCCCCTCCAAGAGGGAGGTTTGTGTGTGGGCTCCCAGTGATGTCCCCTCACTGTGTCTTTCGCACAGTAATATGTGGCCGTGTCCTCGGTCTTCAGGCTGTTCATCTGCAGATACATCGTGTTCTTGGCGTTGTCTCTGGAGATGGTGAATCGGCCCTTCACGGAGTCTGCGTAGTATGTGCTACCTCCACTACTACTAATATATGCGACCCACTGCAGCCCCTTCCCTGGAGCCTGGCGGACCCAGCTCATGTAGTAGCTACTGAAGGTGAATCCAGAGGCCACACAGGTGAGTCTCAGGGACCCCCCAGGCTTCACCAGGTCTCCCCCAGACTCCACCAGCTGCACATCACACTGGACACCTGCAGACACAAGACATGTTGGTCAGGAAACTGTCACACATTCACTGTTTCACTCATATCCATTCACAGACTCAGTGTCCCTCGTTCACCATGAATTACCTTTTAAAAGAGCAACCAGGAACACCCAGCCCAGCACAAACTCCATGGTGAGGTGTGTGTGTTCTGTGCTGATCACAGAATGGGAACACCTGGGACTCCCGGGGCTGGGGCTTGTCTCCCAGCTGCACGGTCGGGCTGGGTTGGTTTTATCAGCACAGAGAGGGCCCCATTTGCATGTCCTCTGACATATATATCAAGCCCCAGACTTAGATTTGATTCTGTAAAAGTGAATGACAGGGTTAGGGACGCACTTTTACATTAGTTTGTGTGGATGGCGGTGTGACAATATGAAGAATTTTTTTTTCAGTTTTGAATTTTTACCCTTATTAATGGAGGCTTCGGCATAATCTTTAAGAAACATTTACCTCAACAGCATGATCACGCATTATTTTCTCTTAAAATATTTTAATTTTTTTATTATTTATTAGTATTTATTTTTAGTTTTAAAAATTAACATCCAAATTAGTTAGCGTATAGTGCAACAATGATTTCAGGAGTAGATTCCTTAGTGTCCCTTACCAGTTTAGCCCATCCCCCCTCCCACAACCCCTCCAGTAGCCCTCTGTGTGTTCTCCATATTTATGAGTGTCTTATGCTCTGTCCCCTCCATGTTTTCATATTATTTTGGTTTCCCTTCCCTTATGTTCATCTGTTTTGTCTCTTAAAGTCCTCATATGAGTGAACTCATATGAGTTTTGTCTTTCTCTGACTCATTTCACTTAGCATTAATACCCTCCAGTTCCATCCACATAGTTGCAAATGGCAAGATTTCACTCTTTTTGACTGCCGAGTAATACTCCATTGTATATATTTACCACTTGTTCTTTATCCATTCATCCATCAATGGACATTTGGCACTTTCCATACTTTGGCTATTGTTGATAGTGCTGCTATAAACATGGGGGTGCATGTGTCCCTTTGAAACAGAACACCTGTGTCCCGTGGATAAATGCCTATTAGTGCAATTGCTGGGTCATAGGGGAGTTCTATTTTCAGTTTTTTGAGGCATCTCCATACAGTTTTCCAGAGTGGCTGCACCAGCTTGCATTGCCCCCCAAAATGCAAAAGAGATCCTCTCTCTGCATCCTTGCCAACATATGTTGTTGACTGGGTTGTTAATGTTAGCCATTCTGACAGGTGTCAGGTGGTATCTCATTAGGGTTTTGATTGGCATATCCGTGATGATGAGTGATGTGGAGCATTTTTTCATGTGTCGGTTGGCCTTCAGGATGTCTTCTTTGGAGAAGTGTCTATTCATGCCTTTTGCCCATTTCATCACTGGATTGTGTTTTGGGTGTTGAGTTTGATAAATTCTTTATAGATTTTGGATACTAACTCTTTATGTGACATGTCATTTGCAAATATCTTCTCCCATTCTGTCAGTTGAATTTTAGTTTTGCTGATTGTTGCCTTCACTATGCAGAAGATTTTTATTTTGATGAGGTCCCAGTAGTTCATTTTTGCTTTTGTTTTCCTTGCCTCTGGGGACGTGTTGAGTAGGAAGTTGGTGCGGCCAAGATCAAAGATATTTTTGCCTGCTTTCTGCTCGAGGATTTTGATGGCTTCCTGACTTACATTGAGGTCTTTCATCCATTTTGAGTTTATTTTTGTGTCTGGTGTAAGAAAGTGGTCCTGGTTCATTCTTCTCCATGTCGCTGTCCAGTTTTCCCAGCACCACTTGCTGAAGACACTGTCTTTATTCTATTGGATAATCTTTCCTGCTTTGTCAAAGATTATTTGGCCATACATTTGTGGGTCCATTTCTGGATTTTGTATTCTGTTCCATTGATCTGAGTGTCTGTTCTTGTTTTTTTAAAATATTTTTTGGCATTTATTTATTACTTTTCAGAGACAGAGACAGAGCATGAGCGGGGGAGTGTCAGAGAGAGAGGAAGACACTGAATTCCAAGCAGGCTTCAGGCTCTGAGCTGTCAGCACACAGCCTGATGTGGGACTCGAACTCACGAACTGCCAGATCGTGACCTGAGTCAAAGTCAGATGCGTAACAGACTGATCCACTCAGATCCCCCTGCGTGTCTGTTCTTGTGCCAGTACCATACTGTCTTGATGATTACAGCTTTGAAGTACAGCTTGAAGTCTGGGATTGTGATGCCTCCTGCTTTGGGTTTCTTTTTCAAGATTTCTTTGGCTATTCGGCAGCTTTTCTGCTTCCATACAAATTTTAGGATTATTTTATCTAGCCCTGTGAAGAATGCTGGTTTCACTTTGATCGGGATTGCATTGAATATGTAGATTACTTTGGGTACTATCGGCATTTTAACAATATTTGTTCTTCCTATTCAGGAGCATGGAATCTTTTTCCATATTTTGTCTTCTTCCATTTATTTCATAAGCTTTCTCTAGTTTTCAGTGTAAAGATTTTTCACCTCTTTGGTTAGATTTATTCCTGGGTGTTTTATGGTTTTTGGTGCTACTGTAAATGGGATAGATTCCTTGATTTCTCTTTCTGTTGCTTCATTGTTGGTGTATAGGAATGCAGCCGATTTCTCTGCATTGATTGTATATCCTGCCACTTGGCTGAATTCATGAATCAATTCTAGCAGTTTTTTGGTGGGATCTTTTGGGTTTTCCATATAGAGTATCATGTCATCTGTGAAGAGTGAAAGTTTGACCGTCTCCTGGCTAATTTGGATGCCTTTTATTTCTTTGTGTTGTCTGAGTGCAGAGGCTAAGACTTCCAATACTATGTTGAATAACAGTGGCTAGAGTGGACATCCCTGTCTTGTTCCTGACCTTAGGGAGAAAGCTCTCTGTTTTTCCCCATTGAAGATGACATTAGCATTGGGTCGTTCATAGATGGCTTTTATGATCTCGAGGTATGGTCCTTCTATCCCTACTTTCTTGAGGGTTTTTATCAAGAAAGGATGTTGTATTTTGTCAAATGCTTTCTCTGCATCTGTGGAGAAGATCATATGGTTCCTGTCCTTTCTTTTATCGACGTGATGCATCACGTTAATTGTTTTACAGATATTGAGCCAGCCCTGCATCCCAGGTATAAATCCCACTTGGTCGTGGTGAAGAATTTTTTAATGTATTATTGTTTCTGGTTGGATAATATCTTGTTGAGGATTTTTGCATCCATGTTCATCTGGGAAATTGGTGTATAGTTCTCTTTTTAAGTGTTGTCTGTGTCTGTTTTTGGAATCGAGGTAATGCTTGCTTCATAGAAAGAGTTTGGAAGTTTTCCTTCCATTTCTATTTTTTGGAACATTTTAAAGAGAATAGGTGTTAACTCTTCCTTAAATGTTTGGTAGAATTCCCCTGGAAAGCCGTCTGGTCCTGGACTGTTGTCTTTTCGCAGATTTTTGATTACTAATTCGATTTCCATACTGGTTATGGGTCTGTTCAAATTTTCTGTCTCTTCCTGTTTCAGTTTTGGTAGTGTATATGTTTCTAGGAATTTGTCCATTTCTTCCAGATTGCCCATTTTATTGGCATATAATTGCTCATAACATTGTCTTATTACTGTTTTTATTTCTGCTGTGTTGGTTGTGATCTCTCCTCTGTCATTCTTGATTTTATTTATTTGGGTCCTTTCCTTTTTCTTTTTGATCAAAGTGGATAGTGGTTTATCAATTTTGTTAATTCTTTCAAAGAATCAGCTTTTAGTTTCATTGATTAGTTCTGTGTTTTGGTTTCGATAGCACAAATTTCTGCTCTAATCTTTAGTATTTCCTGCCTTCTGCTGGTTTTGGGTTTTATTTGCTGTTCCTTTTCCAGCTCTTTAGTCATAAGGTTAGGTTGTGTATCTGAGATCTTTCTTCCTTCTTTAGGAAGGCCTGGATTGCTATATACTTTCCTCTTATGACCGCCTTTGCTGCATCCTAGAGGTTTGCGTTGCAGTGTTATCATTTTCATTGATTTCCATATACTTATTAATTTCTTCTTTAACTGCTTGGTTAGCCCATTCATTCTTTAGTAGGTTCTTCAGTCTCTAATTATTTGTTACCTTTCCAAATTTTTTCTTGGGGTCGATTTTGAGTTCATGGCATTGTGGTGTGAAAATATGCATGGTATGATCTCCATCTTTTTGTACTTACTTAGGGCTGATTTGTGTCCCAGTATATGGTCTATTCTGGAGAAAGTTCCATGTGCACTGGAGAAGAGTGCATATTCTGTTGCTTTAGGATGAAATGTTCTGAATATATTTGTTAAGTTCTTCTGGTCCAGTGTGTCATTCAAAGCCATTGTTTTCTTGTTGATTTTTTGATCAGGTGATCTGTTCATTGTTGTGAATGGGGTGTTGAAGTCTCCTACTCTTATGGTATTCTTATCGATGAGTTTCTTTATGTTTGTGATTAATTGATTTCTATATTTGGGTGCTCTCACAATTGGCGCATAAATGTTTACAATTGTTAGGTCTTCTTGGTGGATAGACCCTTTGATTATGAAGGATATAATGCCATTCTGCATCTCCTGATGCAGTCTTTATTTGAAAGTCTAGATTGTCTGATATCACTATGGCTACTCCGGCTTTCTTTTGTTGAACATTAGCATGATAGATGGTTCTCCATCCCCTTATTTTCAATCTGGAGGCGTCTTTAGGTCTAAAGTGGGTCTCTTGTAAAAAGCATATAGATGGATCTTGTTTTCTTCTCCATTCTGTTACCCTATGTCTTTTGATTGGGGCATTGAGTCCATTGACGTTTACAGTGAGTACTGAAAGGTAGGAATTTATTGCTATTATGATGCTTGTAGAGTTGGAGTTTATGGTGGTGTTCTTTGGTCTTTCTAATCTTTGTTGATTTTGGTATTTATTTATTTATACAGATATATTTTCCTCTTTTCTCCCCTCAGAGATTCCCGCTTAAAATTTCTTGCAGGGCTGGTTTAGTGGTCACAAACTCATTTAATTTTTGTTTGTATGGGAATCTTTTTATCTCGCCTTCTATTGTGAATGACATCCTTGCTGGATACAGAATTCTTGGCTGCATATTTTTCTGATACAGCACACTGAATACATCCCACCACTCCTTTGTGGCCTGCCAAGTTTCTGTGGATAGGTCTGCTGTGAACCTGATCTCTCTTCCCATGTAAGTTATGGACTTTGTTTCCCTGTTGGTTTTATGATTCTCTCCTTGCCCGAGTACTTTGTCAATTTGACTATGATGTGCCTTGTTGATGGTCGGTTTTGGTTGAATCTAATGGGAGTCCTCCGTGCTTCCTGGATTTTGATGTCTGTGTCTTTGCCCAGGTGAGGAAAGATTTCCGCTATGATTTGTTCACATAACCCTTCCATCCATATTTCTCTTTTCCACATCTGGGACCCCTATGATTCTCATGTTTTTCCTTTTAATGAGTCACTGATTTCTGTAATTCTTAAATCTTGCTCTTTTGCCTTAATCTCCCTCTATTTATCTGCTTCATTATTCTCTATAAGGTTGTCCTCTATAGCCCTGATTCTCTGTTCTGCCTCATCCATCCGTGCCACCGCTGCATCCATCTGTTATTGCAGCTCAGTTATAGCATTTTAAATTTCATTCTGGCTATTTTTTTACTTCTTTTATCTCTGCAGAAGGGGATTCTAATCTATTTTTGACTGCAGCTAGTATTCTTCTTATTGTGATTCTAAATTCGGGTTCAGAAATCTTGCTTGTATCTGTGTTGGTTAAATCCCTGGATGTCGTTTCTTTGTAGTCTTTCTTTGGGGTGAATTTCTTCATTTTGTCATTTTGAAGGGAGAAAAGGAATTAATGAGTTTGCAAAATTGAAATTAAAAGATAAAATTACAGAAATATTAAAATTAAAAATTAATCACACAAACAAATTGAATGGAATATGCTATATCCTAGGTATGTTTTGTTCTGGGTGTTGAAAGTGGTTTGACAGGTTAGAGGAAAAAATGGGAGGGGGAGAAACAAAAGTAAATAATTTGACAATTTGAAAAAATTAATACACTGGAGTAGACCAAAATGAGATGATGGGAGTAAAATAGAGTTTGAAAAAATATACAGAAAAGTAAAGAATATAGTAGAAAAAATAAAGAAAAATATTTTTAATAAAAATTAAAAATAAATGTGATTTTTTTCTTTTTCTGTATTCTAGAAAAAAGAGAGGAAACAAAAAAGAGAAAAAAGATACAAAAACGATAAAAAGGAAATCATTTGAAAATTCAAAAAGTGAATACACCGTAGTAGACTAAAATAAAATGATGGAAGTAAAATAGAATTTGAAAAAATTTACATAAAAGCAATCAATATAGTAAAAAAATTAAAGAAAAATATTAATAGAAATTGAAAGTAAAATGAAGTTTCTCTCATTCTGCATTCCAGAAAAACTACAGAAACGAAGAAGAGAAAAATAAATAAAAAAACTAAAAAGGAAAGTGGAAATTTGAAAACGGGAATACACTGAGGTAGAGTAAAATAAAATGATGGAAGTAAAATAGAATTTGAAAAAAATACAGAAAAGTAAAAAATATAGTAATAAAAATTAAAGAAAAATATTAAAAAAAAATTTTTTTTTCAACGGTTATTTATTTTTGGGACAGAGAGAGACAGAGCATGAACGGGGGAGGGGCAGAGAGAGAGGGAGACACAGAATCGGAAACAGGCTCCAGGCTCCAGGCTCCGAGCCATCAGCCCAGAGCCCGACGCGGGGCTCAAACTCACGGACTGCGAGATCGTGACCTGGCTGAAGTCGGACGCTTAACCGACTGCGCCACCCAGGCGCCCCAAGAAAAATATTTTTAATAATAATTGATAATAAAAATATTTTTTTCTGTTTCTGCATTGAAGAAAAAGAAAAGAAGTGTAAAAGTGAAAAAGAAAAAAAAGAAAGAAAATTGACTAGATGAACTGGCTAACAGATTGAAGTAGGACCGAAATTACTTCCTTATCCCCTAGATGTCAGTCTATGTAGCTCTTTATAGTCCATAAAGTAAGCGGCAGTGAGACTTGTGTTCCTGAAGAGCCCTGTTGGCCCAGTTGGGCGGGGCTCAGTGTAATGGCTCCACTCTCCACTAGATGGCGCTTTTAGGCTCCTGGGGTGGATTGTTGCGGTGCTTGTTGGTGCGAATGCACATGCGCAGGAGAGGTGAAAATGGCGCCACCCAGGTACCCAGTCTGTTCTCCTGGATCAGCAATTGCACACCCATCCTCTGTCTTCAGCCCTTGTCCACTCCCCGCTCCTTCACTCTCCATGACCAGGCCCCAGGCCGCACCTCTCTCCCAAGTTTTGTCACAGATGCGGCTGTTTTCCCCGGTCCCTTACGTCCAAGGGACCGCAGCTTTGACCTGTTCTGCCCCTCTGTGGGAGGGTCTCACCAAGCAATGGCCGAATGAGCAATGGCGGAATATCGGCTGCAGCTAGGAATGCTTGCTGGACCCTGCTGTTGTTGGTGCCCTGAGACTGTGGCCAGGTGCCAGCCTGGCCCAGAAAAAGTTCGCGAGAGAGTGTAGCAGCAGCGTTTCATGGATTATGGAAAATCACAACACACGTCTGGCATCAGGCTTCATCCTAAACGACCTTGTTCCAACACCAGCAAATGTGGCCGTTTTCCGGGGTCTGCTGGGACCAGATGGCTTTGGCAGTCTCCTCCAAATGTCCTTCCAGCAGTGCAACTGTCTCTCCCGGTGTGGCCTGAGAACATCCCGGACCCCACTCTGTTCCTGGGATTCTCCCTTCCCACCAGAGCACCTCCACGTATCGAGCTGTGGAGTTGCAGCCTTTGCTCTCCCCTTGTTTATAGTCTTAGTGGAATTTACATACTCTCCTTTCTCCCTTTTTAGTTTAGTCCCTGTGGCTGTTTCCAAGTTTCCACTTTCTCTCCAGCTGCTTTTGGGGAGGGGTGCTTTTCCTTTATTCTCCCCCACTCCCCAGTCTCCGTCGTCTCTCTGTCTGCAAAACACCTCCCTTCCTGCAGCTTCTTGCTCCCCAAGGTCCCCTCTCCACACCACATACTTGTTGAATTCTGTGGTTCAGGTTGTGCAGATTGTTGTGCTAATCCTCAATCAGTTTTCTAGGTGTGTGGGATGGTTTAGTGTTGGTCTGGCTCTATTTCATGGACACGAGACACACAAAAATCTTCCACGTTGTTCTGCCATCTTGTCTCCTACCCCATTGACTGCCTAATTTTCAATTGAACATTTGAGGATATTATGCCACTCCCTTCTTTCCTGCAGGTTTCTGTGGATACTTCTGCCATAATCTTTTTTTAACTTCCCGTATTTGTTAGCAAACTCTTCTGTCTTCATGCTTATAGGGTTTTTTTAATCTGTGTATTTTGTGAATCTTACTATGTTATGTGTCAGAGTCGGCCTGCTTTTTTTTTCTAATTTTAATGGGAGTTCTCTGTGACTCATAGATGTGGACGTCTGTTTCCTTCACCATTTAGTGGAGATTTTCCACTCTAATGCACTCAGACAAAACTTCTCCCCTTTTTTCTCCCTCTCTTCTTCTGGGACTCCTTTGAAAAGAATTTTATTACACTTTATGGAGTTGCTGATTCCCTAAGTATACGTTTGTGATGCAGTAATTTAATTTTCCTCTTCTTTCCTGCTTCATTTCTCACAAAATTTTATCTTCCATGTCACTTACTCATTCATCTGGTTCTTTCTGCCTTGAGTTCATTATATCCAATCAGGTTCACATCTTGGTTACAGCATTTTAAAAATTTCAGCCTGACTGGGTTTTAGGTCTTTTCCATCTGTAGTCAGGGTATTCTCATGTCTTCTAGGTTTTCTCAAGCATAGCTAGTATCCTTATGATAGTTTTTAAAAGTTCAGTTTCCTTATGATAGGTATTAAATTCTGTTTGAGGCTTATGATTTATATGTGTTTTTATTATATCCCTGGCAATGTCATTTATGGTTTTTTCTTTTGGAATGAATTCCTCCATCACTCTGTATGTCCATGACTCCGCTTTCTTAAGTGTTTTAGGAAAATCCTGTTATGTTTTCTGCTTCTAGAGTAGTGTCTTTTTTGAGAAATGTTTACATACTGTTGACAACCTGACATTCTGGAAGCATTTCTTGCATGTGCTGTGTGCACTGTGCTGTCATGTATTGGCTGCTCTGTCCCTCAGGTCAGTCCTCTGCAGAGTTCTCCTTGCCTCCAGGGGAGAGTTTTTCAACTTTGTCCATAGTATTGTGAGTTTTAACTAGGTGAGTTTGGTCTCCTTATTAAAAGAGGCTAATTCCTATGTCCCCTGGAGGTGAAGCTATGCCTCACTATATGGTCAGTAGACTTGGTGCCTGTGGGGGTATATGGTGGTCTTTGGAGGGAGGAGTGCAATGGTGGTCTGGGTTCTAGGCACTCTTTCCCTAGTAAGGAAGCACCCGAGGAAGGCAAGGGGGGTATAGCTTGGTGTCAGTGGCTCAGTATCTACTGGGGGGTGTTGTGCTGCTCACTGAATTATGTCCATGATAATTGGTGGGAGGAAATATTGGCATCAGCTCCTTCTCTAGTCCCTGCAGTTGGAGTTTCCAGCTTCCCCTGTTCAGGAAGTCCTCCCACAGAGAGAACAATCTGTACTCATGGGTTCCAGGCTTCCTTCAGAACCCGGCCTTCACCCTGCCTTTGTCCAATCCATTTTCACACCTGGCAGCGCAGGGCTCTTATGTTTTATCTCAGGAGCTCTAGCTGGGTGTGAGTACACCAAATTGTATGAAGTCAATGCGACAGGGACCCCACTGATCCTCTGGGACAGTGTCTTGCTGTGATGTGGTTGGAGCTGGTTATCCCAGAAGGGCAGTTTCATGAACACTAGGAGCTTGGAGTTCATGGTGAGGAAGAACAAGAAGGGAGCGTTCAGTTTGCTGTCAGCAGAGGCTCCTATGCTAATGACCAGGGCAGTGTAATGGTGCCTGTCAGCTCTCCTGCCCCATGAGGGGCAATGCCCTGTCTCCCAAATGCACTCCAAGAAGGTAACTGTCTCACCCGATATGACCCAGGGGATCCTCAAACCGCAGCAGTCCCTATGGGCCTCGGGGCTCCTTCTCCACAGGAGCACTGCTATGTCCACCAGGGTCCACCCCAGTGATGGCATGGACTTCTAAGTCTTCAGTTTTTGAACTTGACATTTACAGCAGGTTGACTTGTCATGATTACCTTTATCTGTCATGTTGACTGCGTCATGGGTGTCCAGATTCACGACTGTTTCTGTGTATGCCTGTGATGAGTTTCCAGAAGAGATTGGCATTTCCATCCATTGTTTCTTTCTGCCTGGGCATCACCCATTCCATCATAGTTCTGAGTAGAATCCGATGCAGAGGGAGGAAATATTCCCTCATTTTTACTTCCCATGTGCTTCTTTGAACTGGATCATTGGTCTCCTCCTGCCCTTGTTCTTAGAGTTACATCATAGGCTCTGCAGGTTCTGAGACTAGACACTAGTTCAGAATCAGGTGAGAATTATACCCTTGGTTTTCCTGGCTCCCCAACTTGTGACAGTAGATCATGGGACTTCTCAACATATTTTGTCATGGACCAATGTGCTTTGGGTTCTGTTGCTCGAGGGAATCCTGACTAATACATGGAGATGATTTATCTCTTGTTTAGAGGAATTGAATAAAGCTGTAGGTCATTTAAAGTCTGAGTAGCAAAGTGCCATGAAGGAAGTGTCACGTTGTTTGTTTGGGAGAAGGGCTGGGTGAAGATAATGGGGAGCTGTGGGAGCTTGTGGTCCTGACTACACAGGGAGTGCATCTGGGACTCATGTAAATGTTCAGCTATTGTGACTCAGGAAATCTGTAATTCACTCATGTTGAGGGGCAGGAGTAAGCAATGCAAACAACTGTGTGTTTGTGCATGTTAGGGTAGTTTTCCTAGGAAAACAATGATCTAATTCACACAGGTAATAGGTAAAGACAGAATCCTGTGTCCAGAGAGGCTCCCTGGAGAAACTGCTTGTGGACAGGAAGCCCCAGACCCTGAGAGGAAACCTGCCTGTAACCTCCATCTTCACCTGCTCCTGGCAACACAAAGCAGAATTGTGCATAGTGTGCGCCCCCTGGTGGTGCTGATCCCCTCCTGCAGGGAGGTTTGTGTCTGGGCTCCCAGTGAGGTCCCCTCACTCTGTCTCTTGCACAGTAAAATGTGGCCTTGTCCTCGGCCCGCAGGCTGTTCATCTGCAGATACAGCGTGTTCTTTGCGTTGTCTCTGGAGATGGTGAATCGGCCCTTCACCGAGTCTGCGTAGTATGTGCTACTTCCATCATCATAAACATATACGAGCCACTGCAGCCCCTTCCCTGGAGCCTGGCGGACCCAGCTCATTGCATAGCTACTGAAGGTGAATCCAGAGGCCACACAGGTGAGTCTCAGGGACCCCCCAGGCTGCACCAGGTTTTCTCCAGACTCCACCAGCTGCACGTCACAGTGGACACCTGCAGACACAAGACATGTTGGTCAGGAATCTGTCCCACATCCACTGTTTCTCACTCATATCCACTCACATACTCTGTGTCTCTCATTCACCATGAATTACCTTTTAAAAGAGCAACCAGGAAAACCCAGCCAAGCACAAACTCCATGGTGAGGTGTCTGTTCTGTCCTGATCAGAGAATGGGAGCACCTGAGACTCCCGGGGCTGGGGCTCCTCTACCTGCTGCAGAATCTGGGATGGGCTGGTTGTATCACCATAGAGAGCACCCCATTTGCATGTGCTCTGACATATATATGAAGCTCCAGTCTTAGATTTGATTCTTTAAAAGTGAACAACAGGGTTAGGGATGCACTTGTAGTTTAGTTTGTGTAGATGGTGCTGTGACAATTTGAATAATTGTATTCAGTGAGTACAGGTGTATTTGCAGGCCTGTGTGCATTTTTACAGGTATTTCATCAACATAGATCATTTTCACTCTACAAGTATTTTACATACTTTTTGAAGTTTAACCCAAAATACTTCATTCTGTGCCATTTTCACTTGTATAATTTTGTTATTTATTTTGCATGTATTTTCATGCTGGTGTGTAGAATCACAGGTGGTTTGTTTTTATTTATTTTCTTTGTTCATTTTGCATTCTGCTCTTTCCTCACTTACAAAAACTGGTTCTAATATTTTTTGTGGTATTTCTAGGGTTTTGTTATGTTTGAGATCAATGTCACCTGGAAACAAGTAGTTTTCCTTCCTCCTTACTGATTTAAATGTCTTTTTTTTATTC
>NW_024420537.1:0-3299 GCF_014898765.1 Herpailurus yagouaroundi
GTTTATTTATTTTTGGGACAGAGAGAGACAGAGCATGAACGGGGGAGTGTCAGAGAGAGAGAGGGAGACACAGAATCGGAAACAGGCTCCAGGCTCCGAGCCATCAGCCCAGAGCCTGACGCGGGGCTCGAACTCACGGACCGCGAGATCGTGACCTGGCTGAAGTCGGACGCTTAACCGACTGCGCCACCCAGGCGCCCCAACTTTGCCTATCTCAAACCAACAAACTCAAGTTAGCTTAAACACTGAATACGTTTTACTTGGGTCCACTGAGACAATTTGTTCCCGTTGTCTACTTTTCACCTGGGGCACCGGTGGGGAAATCTGAAGTGTGTGTGGTCTCACACACGACCTCTGGGGGGAGGAGGGGCTGCCGGTGGCCTGGGCATCGAGGAACCAGTTCTGCAGGCCGCCCCCAAGTGGTGCAGAAACAGGAGGAAGGGAAGGAAAGGCAGAAGAGGGGGGGAGGTGCCAGCAGAAGGCAGAGAAAGAGAGTTCCCAGTGGACCTACTAGGACAACTCCGGGAGGTGATCAGGCTCCCCTTCTGCCTCTTGTGGGGCGGGTCTGCCCAAACGAACCCGGGTTCTTACCAGTCTTACGGGCAGTGCTCCCCGAGCTGGTTCCTGGGCCTCACAGGTTCCATTGGCGCACACGGGGTCCTCACCCCGGTGCCGGGAGGGCCAGTCTCCTGCGGATCAAGGGGTCCGCTGGCGCCAGGTGAGGCCACCTCACCCGGCGCCCAGAGGTTCGCATCCCTGGCGGCGAAGGAGGTGGAAACACACCGTCCCTGAATCCCGGACACGAGCCCCTAAGTAATGTAGCAGGATTCTCGCACAGACAGTCGTGACACCGAGGCTTTTCTTTCAGGAAGGAACTTTATTCCTGTCGGCACCGCCCAGTTGGGTTCGTACCCAAAGAACTGAGCACCGAATGCCACGTGGCATAGTTTTTTACATATTTTCCACTTCTGTGTCTCCTGTATACGGTAACACACGAACACGCGGTCTGATTAAGTGGTCTCGTGTTACAAGGTCGTGAGGGATGTTGTCACGTATGTGCATAACCGGGTTGGCTGGAGGTTTTCTTTCTTTCTGTTGGGAGGAGACCCCACCGCTGTACCATTTCCCACTCCTGCACGTGTCCAGACTCCGCGTCCTCACTGCGCTGGGTCAGGTCTCTGGAGAGGGTGTGTGTGCTGCCTCAGTGTGGCTTTAATTGGCATTTCCCCACTGTTTCTCGCAGCCAGGCACCTTTCCATGTGCTTATTAAGTCATTCCTAGGTCTGTTTGGGTGAAATACCCATTCAAACCTCTTGCACGTTTTTAAAACTGGGCTGTCTCATTTTTGAATCGTGAGAGTTCTTTGTGTAATCTGGTGAAATTGGTTTTTTTTTTTTTTATACAACTTGTGTCTTTCAAGGGTATTAAGAGAACAAAAGAGAAAAATGTGCTTAGAGCACCTTTGATATTAGCACTTGGATTTACCATTTCTGGTGCTCTGTATTTCTTCCTACAGATGATAATCACTGCAAAGTCACTCTCAGCTCAAAGGACTTCCTTTAGTATTTCTTTTAATGTTTTATTTATTTTTGAGAGAGAGAGAGAGACCGAGCATGAGCGGGGGAGGGATCCGAAGCAGGCTCCAGGCTTCGAGCCGTCAGCACAGAGCCCGACGCAGGGCTCGAACCCACAAACTGTGAGATCATGACCTGAGCTGAAGTCGGACGCTTAACCGACTGAGCCACCCAGGCACTCCAGGACACAGAGTTTCTGTCCACTGGTTTTTTTCCCCCCCGCCCGAGCAAGGACCTATCAACGTGAAGTGAATAAACCTTTACAAAACATTTAAAGAAAAAGGAAGAGAGTTTTATTCAAGCCCCAGTTAGGACAGCTGTCCAGGATACACAATCTTCATGAAGAAGAACGTGCTCTGGGGAACATTTGGTGCCAGGTTATGTGTGTATATAGGACATAAGGTTACAAATCATCGTGATGAAAGACATTCCAGAGAGTTGCAGACTATCTTATGTGTTTAGAATGTGCCAGGTTGCATCTTATGGGAACTTACTGAGCTTTTATCTTTATGCTTGAGCTTTTTTTTTTTCTTTTCTTTTTTTTTTTTTTAAGGTTATTTGCTCATGAAGCAGATGTTCAATGTGTGCCCGGGGCAGAAACAGAGCCCCTGCTTTGAAGTTAATGAGTCCGTCTGACCTTGGTAGATGTTAAAGGATAGCTTCACTGGGAGCCCAGGGGCAGGGCCCATGAACATAAAGTTGAAAGTTTCCTTGAAAATTTCCTTTGGGTGGGAATGCAAACTGGTGCAGCCGCTCTGGAAAACAGTGTGGAGATTCCTCAAAAAATAGATCTACCCTACGACCCAGCAATAGCACTGCTAGGAATGTACCCAAGGGATACAGGAATGCTGACGCATGGGGGGCACTTGTACCCCAATGTTTATGACAGCACTTTCAACAGTAGCCAAATTCTGGAAAGAGCCTAAATGTCCATCAACTAATGAATGCATTAAAAAATTGTGGTTTATATACACAATGAAATACTACGTGGCAATGAGAAAGAATGAAATCTGGCCCTTTGTAGCAACGTGGATGGAACTGGAGAGTGTGATGCTAAGTGAAATAAGCCATACAGAGAAAGACAGATACCATATGTTTTCACTCTTATGTGGATCCTGAGAAACTTCACAGAAGACCATGGGGGGAGGGGAAGGAAAAAAAAAAGGTTAGAGAGGGAGGGAAGCAAACCATAAGACACTCTTAAAAAACTGAGAACAAACTGAGGGTTGATGGGGAGTGGGAGGGAGGTGAGGGTGGATGACGGGCATTGAGGAGGGCACCCGCTGGGATGAGCGCTGGGTGTTGTATGGAAACCAATTTGACAATAAATTTCATATTAAAAAAAAAAAATTTCCGTTGGGGCCACCTGGCTGGCTCAGTCATTGAAGGTGCAAGTCTTGGTCTCGGGGTTGTGAGTTCCAGCCCCACGATGGGCATAGAGATTACTTAAACTCTCAGAAAAGAAAAGAAAAGAAAAGAAAAGATCTTTATTTTATCAGCACCCACCTTAATGTTGCTTCACACATCTTACAGTGTGTTGTTTAAAACCAGACCGGGCACCTGGGCGGCTCAGTCGACGAGGCGTCCTCCTCTGGATTTCAGCTCAGGTCATGATCTCATGGTTTTGTGGGATCGACCCTGTGTGGGGCTCCACACTGGCAGCACAGAGCCTGCTTGGGACTCTCTCTGTCTCTCCCTCTCCCTCTCCCTCTCTCTCTCTCTCTC
>NW_024420537.1:3399-3650 GCF_014898765.1 Herpailurus yagouaroundi
CCCCCTCCTTCCCCTCCCCGGCTTGTGCTATCTCTCTTTCAAAATAAATAAGTAAACTTAAAAAAAAAAGTTCAGAGATTTCAGATACTGTGTGTGTTCTCTCTGCATTTTGTATCCCTTCCAGGGCATCCGGTAACCGCGTTTTGACCCCACCCCGAGGTCCATGGGGGCTCGGCCTCTTTGCTGCTGACTTGTGTCCCTAAATCTGTGACATGTGCCCCGGGGTGTGCCGCTGCTGAGGGGGGGGGGGG
>NW_024420537.1:3750-11929 GCF_014898765.1 Herpailurus yagouaroundi
ACCCCCCAGGTAGTCCTGTGGCAGGCCAGGTGTACATGCCTGCAGGGCTCTGCCCACCCTCTCCTCTGCCCTCCTCTGGCCCCAGAGGTGACCCCCTCGGGCCACCTCACACGGCCTTCCGCCCTGTGATTTCTGGCCTGGTTCGGCCACTGGGAAACGCAGGGAGGAGGAGACGGTGGGGTGTGGCTTCCCCGTCCCCACCTTTGTTCAGGACCCCGTCTCTGTTAGCAGCCAGTGCAGACCAACACAGTAGACATTTACTGTTCCCTGCTCTGGAGGTCGGAGGTCGGGAACAGGGTGACAGCGGACAGGGAGGGCCCCTCCTGGTGGCCCACTTGGTCCCGTGGCCTCACGTGGCACGGAGGCCCCACCCTCGGGACGCGGTCACCTCCCGAAGGCTCCCCTGTGAACACCTAGGCGCCCCTTGCCTTTCATCACACACTTACACACACACACTTACACACTCACACACACACTTACATGCTTACACACACATGAACACACACACACACGCATGACCTTGTTGATACCCTGACACCTTGCACATCCCAAACTGTGATATCCAGGAGAAGGCCCCAGACCAGGCCTTTGCCACTCACTCACTGGGTGATTATGGGTGTGGCCAAACCTCAGGGTCCGGGTTTCCTTATCTGAAAATGTGGGGATTGGAAAGGTTGACCTCCTACCCGCCCCCCCCCCCCCCCCCGCTCAGTTAGTTCCTGGGGTCTCCTGCACGTAATGCTCTGGAAGGCCCCTCGGGAGCCTCCTCGTGGAGGGGGTCTATCACTGACACAGCTAGAACTACTAAAAAACCAGTTGAAATGACTTAAAGAAGGAAAGTTTAGGATTCCACAGAGTAAGAGATTTAGAGACAGGACAGTTCCGGATGGACTTAATTCCCTGAGTCCGTATCTCAGGCTGGTTCTCCTCATGGTCACAATATGGCTGCCAGGGATCCAGGCACCGACTGATACGAAGTGTCCACGGGAACAGATAAGATTTTCCCCCTCGTCCCTCCTCCGCAGCCTTGCCCCGCAGACTTCCCCTAACGTCTCCGTGGCAGAATTCGACACATACCCACCAGCCACGTCGGTTAGCAGGGGAAACGGAGTGGCCGTGGTTGGCTTTGATCAAGCACGACGGAGCGGGCGCCACTGCCAGCCCCCGCACAAGGTCACGTTCTGAGGAGGAGGCGGCCTCTGCGTTGGCGACCACACGCGTGCAGGGAATAGGCCCTAACCGCATGGCTTCCTCGATGACGTTTCCTAGTTAAAATTCGATTTTTTAACTTGTTGAGATATTCTTGGTGAGTTTGGTTTTGTCAGAGTCACTGTTTAGATTTCTTAAAAAGTTATCTCGAACATTTGCAAACTGGTCGGCTTTCACGTAGCCAGATTCCTGTTTCTCGCACGTCTGAGGGTCTGGCCGTGTGGGGTCGGCCGCTGCAGCCGGGAAGTGTCTGCCCCCCGGACGAGGCTCGGGCCTTGTGGCTTGCTGCGGTCCCCCCACTCCGCGTCATCTGTCGCGGTGCCCGCCTCACCCAGGGGCGTGTCCTGCCCGGCCCCCGCGCGTGGTGCACTTTGCCGATGCTGGAACGGGCCGTGGTTTCGGGGGGCAGCGTGGTCAGTGGGCCGTGTGGCCACCACTCTTTGCTTCCCACTGTGCCGCCATGGGTAGGGGCTGCTTTACCAGTTCCCGGTGGAAGTGCCCTTGACCGTGGCCTGGTAATCCAGGCCCCCAGTCCCGGGCCCGTGACGACCCCAGTGATGTCCCGCCTCCCACGGGAAAGAGCGTCTTTTTTACCCTCTTGAGCTGAAGGGTGATTCAGTGTCATCATCAGCGTCTCAGGCTTTAGAGAAGGGCTTTGTGGGTTTGAATCCAGACTCTGCCACTCACTTGCTGTGTGGTGTTGAGCAAGTTACCTAACTACTCTGTGCCTCAGCTTTCTTATCTCTTAAATGGCTTCGCTAGGAGGATGAGATGAGCCATAAGGGTGCCGTGCTTAGGTGTGTGCCCGACACGTAACGAGTGTGTGTGCTATTATTATGATGTGCCTTTACTCTGTTTTTTTCTTTTAACTTTCTCATCGGGGAACAGGAGTTTGGTTTTACTTTTGTATTTCAACAAAAGGTCTATTAAAGTCATTTCCCCCAGACTGGGAAGAAGACATCCGTCCCGGGATGAATTCCTACAAGGGTTTCTCCCAAACTAGAAAAGATCACCGAGGGTGTGAACAGAAGAGTTGATCCCTGGTTCTGGGGACCCTATGGCCAGGGGCGGGTGTCCTGTCACCACAGCAGCACTGGGACACGACCCGCCTGCGGTGGCAGGCTGCGGTAGGGGCAATGCCTTCCTGGGGCAGGGGGCCCCGCGGAGGTCAGGGGCAGCGGCGCTCCCTCCGTCTGCAGGGGACTGTCCGGGAGCCACACCCAGGACCTGGGAGATGAGTCCTGAAGGCGGAGGGGAGGTCCCAGGCGCGAGCCTCTTCCTGGGCTCCTGGCCGCAGCCTGTCCCAGTGGGTTGGTGGACGCTCCGTGGCCACGTCTGCTGGCGTCTCTGCTGCTGGAGATTTTGGTGGTTTCCATCTGTAGGTGAGATCGAGGGCTTGCTCGCTTCCGTGGTCTGTGGCGGCCTGGCCGTTCAGTGGGAGGATATGGCCACGGATCTTCCTGTGTCTCCACCAAGAGGAGTTGTCACGGTCCCTGGACTGGGGCCTCTGGGAACCTGCCATCTGATTGCCGCGATGTCCCGGGGTGGGGGGCGTGGAACTGGGGGCTCAGGGTGGGCAGCAGGATCCAGACTCCACGTGGACAGATTTGGGTGCCCTCCTTCCCCTGCCCTGGCTTCCGTGGATTCTTAGGAGCCGCTTTCCAGAGAGAAAATTCTGGGACACCTGTGATTCTGAGCAGCTGCGGTGGGCATCCGAACCGTCATCTTTGGGAAGAAGGGAGGGTGGGCTGTGAGCAGGCTGCAGGGGGAGGGGTGGGCAGACAAGGGAGGTGGGAACCCCCCGCCCCCCAGCTCGTGCCTGCTCCCTGTGCAGAGGGAGTTTTCTGTCTTTCCGTCTGAGCGGGAACCACAGACTCAGATCCTTCATCCGAAAACTTATGTGGTTTGTTTCACGTGCTTTTGAGCTTGTGGGCTTCTGACGTGGGAGACGGCCAGTGGTATTCTTCCCCCACAAAGAAACGGACATGCTCCCCACTCAAACATGAGGCTCTTTGGCCCGACAGGTGTGTGCAGGATGCCGGCCTGTCGGGCGGTATGGCGTGTGATGGGGACAGAGTGCTGAGCCGTCCGGGTAAAGTCCCTGTGCTCGCAGGGCCTGTCATCTAGCGGAGGCAGACGGACAATAACCAGTGATGAAGTAGAAAATGTAGCACGCTGGGTGTGGCGGAAGCCGCAGAAGGGGGTGAGGGGGGCTGGGTGGGGACACCGTGCATTTGAATGTAGGACATTCTGGAAGGTCAGACCGAAAGGTGATACCCCAGCGACGGCATGAAACAGGAGCATCTAATCTGTTTGGATTCTGTGGGCAGGGGTTCCAGGCTGAGCAAGCAGCACGTGCAAAGGCCCTGAGGCTGGTGGCTGTCTTTGGTGTTGCAGGCCTGGCAGGTGGTGGATCAGAGACAATAGTGTGTGTGCATATTGGGGGCGAGCGGATGGGGAGCCCGTCACTCAGCGCCCCGCGGGCCTTCGCAGGAACCTTAGCTCTCTGACAGAAATGGAAGCCTTGACAGTCACGTGCAGATGGTTGGTCTGGCTTTCTGGTGCCGGAGGCATTGCCGGACTCTGGTGTTGAGACCCGTCTAAAGGGCCAGTCAGGAGGTGATGGCAGTGCCTTTTACAGACTTCAGCAGAAGGACTGCTAGATCCGTATGCCGTGTAAGGAGATCCTTGGACACGCAGGCATGCCGGCCATGGGCCCGGGGGCGGCGCCGAGGGCTGTGGCTCAGGGCGCTTGCCGAGACCCTCCCTGCCGTGGGAGGCCGGTGCCCAGGCTGGGCGGCTTGCGTGTAGGACACGCGTCTTTGACCTCGCACCTGCCGTCTCCTGCTGGGGAAGGTGTCCTGCGGGAGCCCACTGTGCCGTGGACCTCTGCAGTCTGGCCCTGGGGAACATACGTGGCCGCGTAGAATGGGACGGTCCCCGGTCCTGGGCTTAGCAGCTGGGCCGCTCTGTGAACAGGCCGACTCTCCCCACGTATAGGGGAGCGAGAGCCTGGTTCCCACGCTGCACCTGCAGGAAGGTCCGGGGAGAGGTGGACAGAAAGAAGGAAACGGAGGGAGGGGCCCGCCCACCGAGGAACTGAGGTAGATGAGGCACAGGGAAGGGACAGGAGGGGCGTTGTTGGGGCCATGGGCTGTGTGGGCCTTAGTGAGAGCAAGGTTTCCAGATGCTCAGGATCTGGGCTGTTAGGAAGGACCCATGAAGCAATCGCCACAACTTCTCTGTAAATCTGGTCACTCCAAAATAAAAAGTCAACTAAAAGAGGGGCACCTGGGAGGCTCAGTCGGTTGAGCGTCCGACTTCGCTCAGGTCATGATGTTGCCGTCTGTGAGTTCGAGGCCCACGTCAGGCTCTGTGCTGACAGCTCGGAGCCTGGAGCTGCTTCGGATTCTGTGTCTCCCTCTCTCCCCTTCTCTCTCTCTCTCTTTCTCAAAAATAAATAAACATTAAAAAATTTTTTTGAAAGTAGACTGAAAGCATTGCCACGGATTATGAGTCAGATACCCCGAAGGTGTTCTAAGAGGCCAACCTGGAGGTGGTGATAAAGTGTGTCCCCATGCGGCCAGCTCTGAGGGGCCGGTTAATGGCGTTTCTTCCTTCTATGACTTCCCACATTCTACCCTGTATTTGCCTTCAGAAGAAAGTTTGAGTGGCTCCTACCGAATTAGGACCAAACCACCGGTGACACAGCCAGGGTCACTGGCCTCGGTCACCTTTCTGGGGACATCTCTCCACCTCTTGTGATGCCTGGGAGGCCCCGAGAAGTGGTCTGAACCTCTCGGCAGTCACATAATTTTCCCATTGCCTGCAGGGTGGGCTCACGGGTGGGTGGTGGCCGAGTCGGGGAGGGGAGGGGTGGGGGTCAGCGAGGGGCGGGCCAGATGCGCAGGTAGGGCCTGGTGAAGGGTATCGGGGGGACGTGCGGGGCCCTGGTTAGGTCTGGGGGAAGGCAGCCTAGGCCAGGGAGGCAGGAAGGGCCGAGAAGGATGGACGCATCGTCTGGCAATTCGGGAGCAGGGGGAGCAGCCTCGGTTGCGAGTCCACTTTTACCTCCAGAAAAGCAGAGAAAGGAGGGGCCTCATCTCCAGCGGGGAGAGGGTTTGGCAGCCAAACATTTTCTTAACATTGTGGTAAAACGCACGTGACGTAAAACTTAGCATTTTGGTTATTTCTCAGCGCACACTTCAGGGGCGTTAGGCGCTCATGTGTCGCTGTTCCCCAGCATCTCCAGGATGTCCCAGGCTCCCACGGGGACGCTCTGTCCCCCTGCATGTTACCCTCAGACCCCCACCCGCTGCACCTGCACGGGGGCGGGGCACCTGGGACACGGGCCCCCACGCCCGCCCCTGCACAGTTGGGACACGCCCCCCTCTCCCCCACCCCCTGCACCTGCACGGGACACCCCCAGCATCGAGTGCAGTACCCGCCACGGGACCCGTTCAGGGCTGTGCTCGTGGACAGCTCGGATGGATGGACGCAGGGCAGATGGAAGGAAACACCACTAAGCCTTCTCGCCAGTTTGTCTAGTTTTCGGCCCGTTTCCTCCCTCTGGGCCTCTGCCGGCTGGTGGGGAGGCCTCCAGGCAGAGCCCAGCGTTCCCCGGCCCGCGCAGGTGCCCGGGACCCCGGCGGCTGTGGCTGCGCATCCACGCGGGGGCCGCCTGCAGCGCGGGGACCCCCGGGAAAGGGCAGGCGCGGCCTCTGTTCACCTTTCTGTCCCGGGCCTCCCTCCGCCCCCACCCCGAGGGAGCAGGTTCTCGTGGGTGGCGGGACAGGGAGTGAAACCACCCGCCGGTCCCCCGCGCTCCTGGGGCACAGCGCCACCTGGTGGTCCCCGCTTGTGTCTGCAGTCGCTGGGACCGGCTGTTCCTGGGGCAGCGCAGCAGGTGTGGGGTTCAGCTGCCCCCTGGAGGCGCCCTGCCAGGGAGGAGGGACCCCTGGACGGATGGGGCGGGACGCTGATGCCCACAGCCTGCGCGCTGGAGGTGCAGACGGACGTTGAGCCGTCACGAGCTGAGCGTCGTGCAGGATGCTTGTCCAGCGACGTCCCTGTTTTGCTGGGGGTGGGGGTGAGCAGGGAGGTTCGGGGACCTCTCAGAGCCGGACAGACCATCCGCCCACTCGTGATTCCCAGGGGTGAGGTTGGTATCAGCGCCACTGAGACCACGTGGATGAGAGGGGTTGGGGTGGCAGCAGGTGGAAAGTTTGGGGGCGAGTTCTAGAAGGGAGACTGTATCCTGAGTGGTCAGAAACAACACAGGGGAAGCATCATACAGAAAGCAAGCCGGTGCCCCACGTGGAGGTGCCCCCCTGACAGGCTGCTCTCTGCACAGACTGCAGGGGTCAGGGGTCTGGGCAGGTGATGGCGGGGCCTCCGCGAGTCCCCACGCCCGGCGCCGAGCTCAGGCCCCATTTCATAAGGGAGAGGCTGCTGGTCCCAACTCCAGTCCACACGACCAGGCACGGTCCACACCCAGCCTTCCTCCCTGGGGCCCAGCTCTGTCACAGGGTTCGGACGTCCGGTGCTCCCCCTGACCCCCCCCCCCCCCCATGTTCTCCTCGGTCTCCTCTTAGCGTCCTCTCTGGGCGCCCCCATCCGCACAGACATTCTGCAGAGAGCACTCCTTTCCCGACGGCACCAGCAAGTTCTGGGGTGACTCCCATCAGAAGACTTGGTGACGGGGAGGCGGGGCGGGCTTGGCCAGCCTGGGTCGTGTGTGCGGCCTGGAGCCGGGCAGTGGGGTCAGCACCCCCTGTGTTCACGAATGGAGCGCGGCCGAAGCTGGCTCTCAAAGGGAGGAGAAGGAGGTGGGTACTGGGTGCAAGTTTGTGCACCCCAAATTCGTGTGTTGAGACCCGGCCCCAAGTGTGATGGTCGTCAGGTGGGGCCTGGGGCAAGGGATGAGGTCGTGAGGGCGGGGCTTCCCGGCAGGGCTTAGCGCCCTTGTCAAAGAGACCCCAGAGAGCACAGAGAGCAGAGGGCCGCCCCTGAGTCAGGAGGGACCCGCCTCTGGTCCTCGCAGCCTCCGGAGCCGTGAGAGGTCATTGTCTGCTGTCCACGAGCCGCGCAGTCTGTGGGATGCGGTCCGAGCAACCCGAGCGGATTAACACGAAATACACACCCCGTGTGTCCACTTTGCTGTCTGTGGCGACCCCTGCCTCGAGGATTTGCTGCCGTGTGACAAGTAACCTGTGCTCCAGGGCTGACTGGTTCCCACCGTGCTCTCTCAGGAACGGCCGCGGTGGGGTCCGCGAGGAGGCCCCTTCCCTGCCGTCTGGTGGTTCCTGGTGGCCGTCGCTGGGACCCGGTCGGGACAGCTGCGCGTGGCCTCTCTGTGTGGCCTGGGCTTCTGTGCGGGTCCCAGAGTGAGCGTTGGGGGGGGGGGGCAGGCAGCTGCTGCTTCCCCTCTGTGACCTAGGCTTGGAGGTCGCACGGCGTCACTTCTGCGTGGTCATCGGCCAGCCCGGGTTCGAGTGGCCGGAGCAGAGACCCCACCCCTGGATGGGAGCAGGGGCCCCGTCCTTGTCAGGAGACCCTGTGGGGCAGGGGGGCAGGGCCGGGCTTCCCGGGAAACAGGATCTGCCTTGTGTGCTCTCTGGTGGCCTGGTGGCCGGGAGCCCCCACAGCAACCTGCTGCCCCCAACCGTCTTCACGGCCCACGTTGGAGAACACTTGCTGGGGGGGATAAGTGGCGCCCCCTACCCGTGGAAATATATGTCCACATACTGAGCTGCGGGACCCGTGGGTGTGACCTTATTTGGGAATAGGGTCTTTGCACATGTGTTCATGTCACAGTGAGGTCCTGACCCAGGGGCTGGAGGCCTTCTAGGAGGAGGGGGTTTGCAGAGAAAGTCACAGGTGGAGAGGGGCCCTGCGAGGGCAGGGGCGGAGGGGACTCACCTCGAGCCAAGGAGCCCAGGGGCCCCCAGGGGCGGGGGGGGGGCCGGGG
>NW_024420538.1:0-11479 GCF_014898765.1 Herpailurus yagouaroundi
CACACACACACACACACACACACAGGTGCCTGAAACTCATCCATCAAGGATGCCATGGGTACCACAGCCTGGTTCCCATGGCAACACCTGGATGATGGGGCAGGGGAGAAATGCAGGAACACACTGAATAAGGAACAACAACTTCCAAAAACGAGCATCCAGGGAGAAATAACCACGGAGGGATGGCCCTGGAAGGGCCTTTAAGGCCAGGCCAGCGGGAGCCAAGGGAAGCTTGGACGCAGAGATGCCCGACGGCTTCACACGTCAGATTTCGGGGAGCTGTTGAGGTCCGGGGCCCAGGAACTGGAGTCCTAGGGGGTGTCCCAGCCCCAGACCCCGGGCCACATCACCGCCCCACCCCCACCCCCACCCCCGCCGGCCGAGCAGCCTCGTCCCGTGCCTCTGTCCCCACAGGCGCCTATCTCCAGCCCGCGGCCGGACTCGGAACCCCACAGCCCCAGACAGCAGCGCACAGGCCCCCACCCTATCTCTTCTTGACCCGGAGCCCCGCACAGCGGCGATTCACCTGCGCAAAGGAGCACGCCCCAGTTAGGGTCTCCTCGGAGGCTTCGAGGAGCAGCGGGAGCACACGGGTTCCTTCTTGACCGCGACGGGCTCCGGGAGATGTGGGGGTCTGAGTGGACCGCCAGATCTTGCCTCAGCCGGGGATCGGAGGAAAGCGACGCTTCTGCTCTCCAGGGCCAGGTCTGAACGCGCACCGACAAGAATTCATTACGGACGCGGTTTCAGGGCACCTCATCCAGGCCAGGCCCTACTTCCAGGGCCGTGGGGGCCCTCCCCAGCCCCACGGCCTGGGATCCCTCCCCAGCCCCACGGCCTGGGATCCCCAGCTCCCTGTGGCCGGAGGGGTCACGGTTTCCTGTAAAGTCCTCCTGGCCTCGGTTAGGTGGGACCAACGTCTCTGGCGGGTCGTGCACAGAGCAGAGCTCCCCGGGGGGCTCTCTGAGCGCCGCGGGGGGGCGCCCTCCCATTCCACGGTGAGGGTCTCCCTCGCCCCCGTTTTCCGAGTGTGGAGACGGACTGACATTTTCCGGCAGAACTCTACCAAGTACAGGGCAAAACAGAGACAAGATAATTACGGGGATAACAGAGGCTAAAAATAGCCTCCTTCACAGCCCAGACTCCTGGCATGGAAGACGCCAGACACGGAGGAGAGAACGACAGAGAGCAGGGCTTTGGAGGATGAATAGAAGTCTGGCGGATGGTGGCCGGTCCCTGCGAGGGGGTGGAGGCAGCGTTGTGGCTCCCGGTGCGCCATCCAGAGGACTGAGCAAGAGAGGCGTCAGAGGGCCTCAGAAGTCCCCGGTCTGACCCTCCTTCTAGAGCCATCCGGTTACCCTTGGGGCGGGGTGCTCGCTCCCTCATCAAGTAGCTGCTGTCTTTGGGGAGCAGCCTCTAAACAAGACGCCCCTCTTCCAGGCGCCTGGGCCGGAGCCTGGCACGCTCTGTGTGGCACCAAGGCTCAGAGGCGGGGCAGAGGGGGGCGCGGCTGGCGCGTGTCCTCCCATGGGTCAGAGCCAAGCTTGGGGCCCAGCCGTGGACGGGGGAAGGGACTCGGAGAGGGACGCCGCCCCCCCCCCCACCCACCAGCCCTTTCTGGGCCTGAGCCGAGGACGCTGTGCTCAGAAGTCATTCAGGTGGGGCTGTGCCCAAGGTCCAGGGCTCCTGCAGAGGGCAGGTCCGAAGGAGGAGGCGTTCTGGAGCAGTGTGCACAGAGGTGGGTGGCAGGAAATAGCTGGGGAGAGCCAGGCAGAGGGCGGGGGCCTACGGGAGGGAACGGGGGGGGGGGGGGGGGGCGGCGGGAGGAGGTTTGCTTCTAAGGGATTCTGGAAAGACAAAGTGGCTGGCAGGACGGGAGGGGCCAGAGGAGGCTGCACAGAGAGAAGGGGGCAGAGGTAGAGACAGAGAGAGGGGGGCTGGGGAAGGAGGGGGACGAGGAGGCCAGGGAGGCCTGCCAAAGGGGGTTCTGGCCCGTGAGGTGGCGCCCCCCAGCACAGCGGGGCGGCGGCTGGGAGCAGGGGTCTGGAATTGGGGCTCCCTGCAGACGCGGTCTGAGACTGCGGGAGGACAAGCAGGCTCCGGCCGGGACTGGGGGCATCGCGAGGCCCGGGGCAAAGCGTGCAGATTCGGGTGCAGAGTCGAGAGTGGGACTGGTCAGCCGCGGTGAAGTGTCTGGGGTGCCCCTGGCGGTGACACGCGGTCTGGCTTCAGCTCCCGGCTCAGGCCACGCTGCCCTCACCCGCATCCCCCAGGGTGGCCCGGGGTCGGCGCTGGGGTCATCTGGTCATCTGGGCAGGGCGGCTTTGGCGTGGCTAAGGGAGGGGAGCGGTGTGCCCGCAGAGGTGCCCGGGTGGGGCTGCAGAGGGAGGGGAGGGGGGACAAGAGAGGAAGAGGCCCAGGAAGGAAAGCTTGCCTCCGGATGTCCGGCTTTCACGCCGCCCCAAAGACTCAGCCTGAAGCGGACAGAGGTTCGAAGGGGGCCGTCTGGTTCACCTGGCGACTCCCTGCCCCTCCGGGGCCTCCGCCTCCCGGTCCATACGGCGGCCGGTCCGGCTCTGAGGCTCCATCGGAGAGGGGAATGGGGGCTGCGGGCCGGAGGACCCCCTTGCAGCTCCTGGCCCCATGCTGGGGCCGCTGGAGCCCAGGGCCGCGGGGCTGCGTCTGCCCGGCCTCCCTCCTGGAGGAAACAGGCGACGGCTACTGCCCGGAAAGTAGGGCAGAGGCTGGGAGCGCAGCAGCGTGGGGGAGCCCCTGGGTGGCGGGTCTGCGGGGACTTTGGTGGAGGAGCCCAGGGGAGGAAGAAGCACGGGGAGCTTCACGGTCCGGGCTGGATCTGGAACCAGGGGTCGGTGGGGGCAAAGGCAGGGCCCGAAGCAGAGCGCTCTCCTGTAGACACAGGACCACCTGCTCCTTTGCCTCCAGGAGGGAGAGCGTGTGCCAGGCGGAGGGTGTGGCCTCAGAAACATCCCTCCGGTGAGGACACTGTTGCCAGCATCTTCCAGGCAGGAGGCATGGGGATCAAGAGTCTAGCCGGTTCATGGCAATCTTGGTCTTGTCCCTGTACCTCCTTGTGCCTCAGTTTCCAGGTTGAGAATATGGGGCTGTCGAAGGGGACCCCAACCTAGGGGATCCTGTCCTAGGGGATCCAGTCTTGGGGGAGACTGTCCCAGAGGAGCCTGTCCTAGGGGATCCTGTCCTAGGGGAGCCTGTCCTAGGGGATCCTGTCCCAGGGGATCCTCTTCTAGGGACCCCATCTTAGGGGACCCTATCATGGGAATCCTGTCATAAGGGAGAGAGACAGAGAGAGATGGAGACAGAGACAACAGGGACCCGGAGACCCCAAAGAGATCCAACTGAAAGGAAGAGGAGGGAAGAAGGAGGAAAAGCAGGAGCCCGGGGAGCAGAGCAGGGGACGAGATGGGGAGTGGGGGCATCGGGGGCAGGACAGGTCAGCTGGACAGTGGCCACCAGTCACTCAAGGGGCACGGGGACGGCAGTCCCCTGCGAGGGAGCGCTCCTGTGCTGGGCCGAGGGCTCAGAGGCCACTTTGTTCTTTAAACTAGTGCTGGAACAGGCCAATTACCGACCCCCAACCAAGCTTTCCCTTCAAATTCCAAGTTACACTTGCAGTCCTCACTGCTCAGAGCCACTTGAGGGCACTTCAAAGTAACGTTTGGTCCCATTTATGTCTTCAAGCCTTTTCTTTTTGACAGAGAGAGAGAGAGAGAGAGAGAGACCTTGCCTGTGGCAGGCCAGCACTCTGGGAAGGGACAGAGAGAGGGGGAAGGGCAGAGGGGAGAGGGGCAGAGAGAGGTGGAGAGGTAAGGGGGGGGGGGAAGGGCAGAGGGAGGGGGAGAGGGGCAGGGGGAGAGGAGGGGCAGAGAGTATCCCAAGCAGGCTCTACACTCTCAGTGCGGAGCCAGATGCGGGGCTCGAACCCATGAACCGAACCGTGAGGTCGTGACCTGAGCCGAAGTCCAACGTTCAACTGACTGAGCCACGCGGGTGCCCCTGTCTTCAAGGCTTTTAAGCTACATCCATAAGATTAACATATTCTACATGGAATCTACTTTGTCAGACGTTGTGAAGTTTCCAGAAACTTAATTATTATAAACTCAGTAAATGGTTCTTAAGCTCTTCCCAGCGTTCCAACACTGTACATAAAATCGTATATGGTTTCTACCCAAAGCCGCGAGCGTAACCAGGGGCCCAGTGAGACAGTCCGCGTCGGCATCATTTCTATCAGCCAAATTGTCTGCAGTGTGAAAATGCTTAAAATATGAAGCACATACAAATTCTTGGCAAAGATGGTAACGTTTTGAGGTTGATTCTCTTTTAAATTTCTTTTTTAGTTTATTTATTTTTGAGAGAGGGAACACGAGTGGGGGAGAGAGAGAGAGGGAGACAGAGGATACGAAGCAGGCTCCGCGCTGTCAGCACAGAGCCGGAGGCAGGGCTTGAACCCGTGAGCCGTGAGATCGTGACCTGAGCCGAAGTCCGACCGAACCACGGCGCCCCATCTCTCTTGTAAGTGTCTACGTTAATCCTAAATCCTCTTGGAGTTAAAAGTCCACTATGGACTAGAGTCACATCACCTGTGAAATGATGTCACCTGGAACAATCCTCCGGATCACCCTCACTTCTGATGCCAGCTGTAGACTCTGGGGTCCCCGGGATCGTCCGCCAGGAGGACTCCCAGCACCCCCGGGGGGCATCACGCTCGCAGTCACGGTTTATCGCGGGGAAAGGACACACACCACCATCAGCCAGGGGTTGGGGCGCACCGGGCAGGGCCCAGGAGGGTGCAAACTGTCCCCTCCCCATGGGGCGGTGGGCAGCGACGTGATGGCACGCACCAGCGTCGCCAACCGGGGAAGCCCCCAGCCCCGGCGTGCGAGGCCTTTATCCGGCTTCTGTCGCGTAGACCCGGTTCACTGCCCGCGTGGCTGACCTCAGTCTCCGGCCCCTCGGGAGGCCGAGCCGATCCCGTGTGGCCCAGAGCCCCGGGGAAACAAGGACGCTGGACTCTGGATGTCCCCGGGCTTGGCGGTGACCTCCCAGCAGCCGAGGCCAGAGGCCAGACCTTCGTTGGGCAGGGTGGAGTTCACATCACCCCAAACGGTCCTCCATGTGGCCTTCTGTCCTCCGGCTGTCCACCGAGACCTCTCCCTCCCTCCTGCACGCGTGTGGGCCCTTGGCAGCTGCCTGTGGACCCGAGGCAGCATCCCCTGTGCTGGCTGTGGCTGGCAGCGATGGGCCTCTTCCCCGGGCCTCCCTGGGCCTAAACACTACGGTATGCCTTTCCTGTCTCTGGGCCCTTCCTCTGGCCTTCACCAGCAGACGGAGACAGTGGCCTGGGGGCGGCAGAGCCCTCGGAAGGTCCTGAGTAAGCAGATAGAGCCCAGCTGCCAGCCACATGTTTATGTGGCAGAAAATAAGCTGTTTTGTTTGTCGGGCCTCTTTGTTACAGCAGCTTGACCTCCCTCTGACCGCTACACTTTCCCCAGCCCCTTTCTTCCTGCAGTTTCCTTTTTTAAAAAACAATTGTTTTATGTCTATTTATTCTGAAAGAGAGAGAGACAGAGACAGAGACAGAGCACGAACGGGGGAGGGGCAGAGAGGGAGGGAGACACAGAATCTGAAGCAGGCTCCAGGCCCCGAGCCGTCAGTACAGAGCCCGACGCGGGGCTTGAACCCACAAACTGTGAGACCATGACCTGAGCCGAAGTCGGACACTTAACTGAGTCCCCCAGGTGCCCCTTTGAGGCAGTTTCCTAACTGCTGCGGCCAGCGGCCCATCCCCAACAGCACCTCAGGGGATATGCAAGGCCCAAGTCCCCACTGAGCTCTGCAGGGGCAGCAGGGCACCCACTGAGCACCCACTGCGGCCTGGGCACCCTGCCCACAGACCCTCACGCCAGCGCTATGGGCAGACTTGATTTTCTAGAAAAGGCATCCCTGGGAACTTGAGCTCACGTCCACGTGGCTCAGAAGCCCCCCACCAAGCTGGGTTGGCAGGGTGAGTCCCCCAGAGCTCCTGGATGCCCTGCCTCCAGTCCCAGCACTGATCCCCAAAAGGAGGCAAGCACAGCCCCTCCCCGTGCCTCAGTCTCCCCCACCCCCTAGTCAGGAGAGGAGGCTGGGTGGTCTGTGACAATGGATGGGCGGGACCGGGGAGGGGTGAGGCGGGCCCTTATGGGGAACATCCTGTGCCCAGACTCACTGGGGCTGGGCCCCTCCACCCCACGAGCCCCCCCTGCTCCGCCTTCCGCCCGGCTCTGAGGACACAGGGACTCAACCACATCTCCCTTACTTACTGCAAGTGCTCCGAGAGCCTGTTTCACAATCACCCGATTACCGGAAGTAACTTCTTATTGAAAAGAAAAGGCCCCTACAGTTTCCAGCCTTTGATGTGAGCTGTAGCCTGTCTCCGGGAGAAATCCCTGCCTCCCAGGCATCACCATGGTGCCCCTGCCTCCTGTTCCCGTCAATTTCCTCTCCCCATTCTTGTCAGAGCTGCCATTATTTAAAAGAAATACGAGGGAAGAATAGGGAAGAGGCTGCCTTTTCGCCACGGGAGCTCCGTGCTCAGGGCCGCCAGCCCTCTCCATGCGGAGGGTGACGACATTTCCTTGTGGCAGGTGTTGCTTTCTGCTCCGGCTCATTTCCTGCCCGCCCCGGGTCTCCCCTGTGTGCCCAGCAGGCCGCGTCCTCCACCACGATGCTGCATCGAAGCTCTAGCAGGGGCAGCCCTCCCCAGGCTGGGCGGGGCTCACACTCCCTGCCCCCGCCCCTGCCCCCGCCGCCTGGCCCAGCACCCCCCCCCCCCACTGCCGCCCCCGGAGCAGAGCAGCCCCTTTGGAGGGGCAGGACCTGTGCTGGGTACCTGACAAGCCCCTGTCCATGACTGTGGCACTGGGGCTGGTCACTTGTACACGTCAGCCTAGCTAGGGAACCGTCCCCGGGCATCCAATCAAACTCTCATGAAGGCCTTTTGCAGGTGTGACCGAAGCCTATAGTCAGCTGACTTTAGGTAAGGGAGATCATCACCAAGGCAATCTGGGTGGGTCTGGCTCAATCCGTTGATGGGTCTTAAGAGCAGAGCTGAGCCATCACCTAGGAAGAAGCTGTCCCACAGTAGCTCAGCCTGAGCCCGGCGGGTGGGGGGGGGGGGGGGGGGGGTCCAGCCTGCCCTACGGCCTATGCACTGGCCTAGCCGGGCCCACAACTGAGCAAGAAAACTGCTCACAACCAACCGCTCACCATCCGCCCCCACTGGGCCTGCTTCTCCTTGAACGCTGGCTGGAACAGGGGTTTGAGCCCCCACCAGGCTATCTCTCCCTCTGTCTTGGGGGCCTGGTGACCCCACAGAGGCAGGTGAGGCCAACCGCCCACGGGGCATCGAACGGCCCTCATGTCTCAGTTCTCGAACCCACGCGTGGATTAGATTAGTGATGCTATGCCCATTTTGCAGATGAGGAGACAGGCTTGGAGAGACAAAGTTTATGACCCAGGACTTGTCAGGGTCACCTCCCAGTGGGGATCTTGCCTTGTCTGGGTCCCCGGGGCTCGATGCCCGAGAAGACCCCCTTGGCTTCTAGCCCTAGGCCTCCGTGTGGGCTGAGCCCTGGCAGCAGACTTCTTAGGACACCCCCACCACACACACCCCAGCAGGCAGTGGGCGGAGGATTTGGGGGCACAGTGCTCAGCTCAGCTACGAGGGCTCCGCCCAGTCTCACCCACTGCCGGCCGCCTCAGGCATTCGCTTCTGTGGGGGGAGCCCCTGAGGCCCTTCTACCCTGAGGATCCAGGACCCTGACCAACTGGCCTGTGGGGTGATGGGCCTGTGCTCCCTAGGTCCCCAGAGACCCTTCAGTCTGCACTTGTGGGGGCTCCAGGGACCCACCACCCCGAGCTGCCTCCCTCCGCACTCCATGCCCGCCAACCCAAGTCCACAGAGAAATGACAGCGCGCACCGAGAAGTTTCAGTGTTTTATTAACAAAAACTTAAAAAGTCTGTCTTCAGGGAAGGTGACAGGGGGCTGCACACAGCTTGGCCTGACATCAAGGCCTGATCCACTGGGGACAGGGAGGGCTGGCCACACCCTCTTGAGGACCCTGGGGCCTCCCTGCAGCCCGTGCCAGCTTGTGAGTGTGGGTTATGGCTTATGTGCAAAAATAAAATCTGGGGGTGCTGGCAGGAGTGCATGATGTCGGGGTTGACAGAATCTTCTGCAGACACCAGTCTTCTGAACCTGGGAACCCCCACTGGACAGGTGGAAAGGAGGACCCCCAGCCAGGGCCTGCTGGGGCTACAGACCTGAGTGGCCAGTCTGCACCGGGGTGCTGGTGTTTGGAGAGGTGGGGGTCCGGACCCTGGCAATGGCGGGGCCTGGCAGAGAGCCCGCTTAAGCCCCAGGGGCAAAGGCTTCTGGGCACTGCTGGGGCTGCGGGCCTGGGGCTGCGGGCGGGAGCAGGGGCTGTGGCCTCGGCGTCAGAGCTCCCGGAAAGCTCTGGTAGGAGAGGACGGCCGCCGTGCCGTGGCCGGGGGTTCCTGGGCTGGAGCGAGGCAGGGCCCAAGGTGGCCGACCCCGACTCCAGCCGCAGCGGACCTGGGGGCGGGAGGGCTGGTGGCCAGCGGGGCAGGCCTGGCGGCAGGCCCTGGCCCTCACGCTGGCCCGTCTTCACCTCCAGCTTTCCGCCGGGCCTGTCCTCTCTGCAGCCCCTCTCGCCGACCTCAACGTCTCCTCGTGTGCAGGCAGCTTGCAGGAGGAGAGGGAGGGAAGTGCGAGGCAAGCAGCAAAGACTCTGTGGGAGCCTTGGGACCTGAAAGAAAGACACGGGGGCGGGGGCGCCCGGGCCGGCCCAGGGACAGGCCAGAGGCTGGGAGGAGCTCCGCAGGAAGGGTGTGGGTGGATGTTATGGGGCGGCCCCCGGCTTGCCCAGAGCGCCGCTGGGGGCCGCCGGGCCTGGGGCCCCGGGAAGGACAGCCGAGGGATAGGGTCTCGGTGGGAGAGATGGGGCCCCTTACCTGTCGTCAGTCTCCCGGCTCCTCAGCTGAGTGTGAGGACTCGGGGCCCTGTGGGACCCTCCGCCCGCCGTGGGTGAGTCATCGAGCCCAGCCGATCCTTTTCCAGGCTGGTGTGAATCACTGATGCTGAGGAGAAAGCACCGGGTCGGGTCGTGTGAGAGCTGGCTCAGCACTCCCCCAGCCCTCCTCCCCGATCCCTGGGGTCTCTGCTCCTTCCCCACCGCTCTGCGCTGCGGCCCCCCAACACCCCACCCCTGCAGCTAACTCGCTGGGGATGCCTCTGAGCCTCAGTGGGCTCATCCGGAAAATGGACGGGCCCTGGGTCCTCCCTACTCTACAGCGCCCCCCCCCCCCCCCCCCGGGGTGGTGCCGTGGGGCAGGGGCTCACCTGAGGGGCCAGGAGGCACCAGGACGCCAGGTCTGCTGCTGCTGCTGCTGCTGCTGCGTCTTACGCTTCAGTGTCCTCCAGGAGGAGGGGCCTCGTGGCCCGAGGCTGGCCAGCTGCCCGAGGCGGTGACGCGAGTGCCAGCCGGCCGCGCAGCGATTGCCAGAAGCCAGGGTTCCGGCGGCACCGGTCTGTCTTCGCGTCTGTTCCAGGGTGTCCCTCGAGCTTGGTGCGCACTGGCCTGTGCCGCCCGGACACTTGACCTCTGAATGCCCGGAGGGCCCAGGCGGCGGGCGGAATAAGGGAGCCTGGAAGTCGGGTCACGGCCTGAGAGTGTGCAGGGTGCGGATGGGGGCCGGGAAAGACAGACAGGAGAAAGGCAGGTGACGAGGCAGGGGCCCCGCAGGACGGGGGCGGGGGGGGGGGCCCCCTTGCCGGCGGGGGGGGGGGGGGGCGAGTGTCCACGTCTGGGTGACGCGTGTTTGTGCGAGTCCGGCCGGGAGGCGGAGGTGGGGTGCCCAGCGGGCGGGGGACGAGGGCTCCCCCGCACGGGGCTCGGCCCGGCTCGGACAGTCCTGGTTGGCAAAGGCCACGGGCGGGGGGTGGCGGGCGGGCTGCGGCCTGGGCCGCCCTCTATTCGGGCTGGGTCCGGTCGCTGGCCACAGACTCGCTGGTGAGGGCCGGCGTGAGGGCCTCGGCCTCCTCCTCGGCGGGCAGCTGGGGGCCGGCGGGCTCGGAGGCCTGGTCCAGGCCATCCTGCACCTCCTTGCCCCTCTGGATGAGCTGCTCCAGGGTCTTGGGCAGCGGGTGCCGCAGGAAGCGCTTCAGCTTGGGCTGCAGGGTGCCCACCACGTACTGGATGATCTCCTCCTCCTCGGCGTCCACGTACAGCGTCTGGTACAGGTCCCGCTTGCGCCACAGGAACTGGTCCAGCGGCTCCCCCTGTTTCTGCGGCAGGTCCAGCTCGCGCTGGATGGCCTCGCGGGACAGCGTGCCCTCGCTGTACTGCAGGAATTCCTTCTTGAACTCCACCCAGTTCTTCACGGAGCCCTGCTTGAACTCCCACCACTTCTTGGCCGGCCCGTTCATGTGGTTCTGGATTTGGGACAGCCAGTACTCCTCGGAGCCGCCCACCTGCCGCAGGTACTCCTCCAGGTGGCTGAGGAACTCCCTCGGGTCCTCGAAGATCTGCGTGTCCACGCCGGGCCCGGGCTGCCCGTCCTCGCCGGGCGCCCAGGGCGGGTACTGCTGGGCCTCGGCGGGCTCCTGCCCGGGCAGCTCGCCGGCGGCGGGGGGCGGGGTGATGGCGTAGGGGCTGACCGTGTAGTCGTACCCATCGGCGTCGTGGCAGTAGCCCTCGGGACCCCCGACGCCCACGGACACGGTGTGGCGGGCCGGCTCGCCGCCCACGGGGTACTTGCCGCCCATGGACTCCAGGCGGTCGGCCCACCTCTCCAGCCGGTAGAAGACCTCCCGCCACACGTGCATCTCGCGCTTGACCCAGCGCTCCAGGTTGGCGATGGTCTCCTGGCAGCGGCACAGGCAGGCCTTGATGGACTTCTTCCAGCGCTGCGAGTCGCCGGTGGGCACGTAGCCGTCCAGGTTGCTCTCCAGCTTACCCACCGACCTGTGCAGCCCCTTCAGCTCCCGCTCCACCTGCTTGGACACCTCGGTCAGCAGGTGCCGGTGGGTCCTCCGCACGTGCTCCAGCATCTCGGCCCGGCACTTACCGATCTGCAGGATCACGTTGGGCTTGGCGGCCGGCCCGCCCCGCGGCCCGGGGTAGGCGTGGAGGCCGCCGCTCTTCATGTGGTCCAGCTCCATCGGAGGGAGTGAGCAGGTGGCCGCGGCGCTCGGACGGGCGGGAGGCGGCGGGCTGCGAAGGGCCCCTGGGCCGGCGGCGCGGTGGAGCCGGGTCCTCGGTGTCCCCGGCGCGGGCGCGGCGGAGCGCAGGGAGAGCGGCGGGGAGCGCGGGCAGCGCAGGGAGAGCGGCGGAGAGCGGCCGGAGCGGCGGCGCCGAGCTCTGCGGCCAGCCGCCGGCG
>NW_024420539.1:0-19086 GCF_014898765.1 Herpailurus yagouaroundi
TGGGGACAGGGTGGCACTCAGTGGGTTGCCCTGGCCTGGGGGTCCTCGTCAGGGACGAACGTGCCGGGATGTCTTCTGTGACGCTCCTCTTCAGCCTCACCCCCACACCACCTCCGTGTCTTCACCCAGTGACAGTAACACATCCTTTTCCAGACCCCCTGCGAAATCCTGGCATTATTGATCATAGCATTATTTCCAATAGCAAAATCTCGGCAATGACACAGATACTCACAGCAGGCTGGTAAAATACACGACGAGAAATCTACATAACGTGGCCAACAAGACGTCTCTTGTCCCGAGATCTCTCGGAAACAGTATGAAATGATTTCTAAGATGCAGTGTTACTCAAAAGACTATATGCAAAAGTGTGCATCCATTATGCTCCTTGTTACGGAAAACGAAAATTCTACATTTGGTTAATTTCTTACTAAACGAATTACAGGAAAGGTATAGTAAAAACTAATGAGAACGCTTACCCCATGCGGGCTGAGTTAGGAGATGGGAGAGAGAGTGATGACACATTTCTCTGTGTATACTTTTTTATTCACAGTTTGACTTTGGAATCATGTAAAATTCTTTCACGTTGAGAAAAATAAAGTTAAGTTAAAAGGAATTTGTAAAGAATCTACTCTTCTCAGACCACAAAAATCGACTAAACTATCAGGGCACTGCATGCACACATCACTTTTTGCCGGAAGGAAGCAGACACAGCAAACAGCTGGGAAGGTAGAAGAGCTTCACAAGAAACTTGTGTGGAGAACACACTCCTCTTCACTCCCTCCCAATGCCCTCAGATGTTAGGACACTATTTCCATCCCATTCTCCCTGTGATCTCAAAATGTTATTTCTGGTGTTTTTGCTGAGATCTTCAGTAACCTCACTGGGGCCTCCTTGGTCATTACTTTTGTTCACAGTTATTTGCTAATCACCTTTTTACCATTTTTCATTAAGCTAGTCAAATAAAACCTAGTTTGAAAAGTATCAACCTCCATTTGTTCCTTTAGAAAAGATTCTCTTCAGAAAATGTTATTGTGGGGGCACCTGGGTGGCTCAGTCGGTTAAGCAACCGACTCTTGATTTCAGCACACGTCATCATCTCACAGTTCCTGAAATTGAATCCCTTGTTGGGCTCCGTGCTGACAGTGTGGAGCCTGCTTGGGATTCTCTCTCTCTCTCTTTCTGCCCTCCCTTGCTTGTGCACATTCATTCTCTCTGTCTGTCTCTCTCTCTCTCTCTCTCTCCCTCCCCCCCCTCAAAATATATAAAAATAATCTTTACCAAACAGTACAATTTGTGGCCACATTTCCTGAAGCAGAAGAGATAAACACTTTTGAAACTGAGCTATCTACCATTAAAACATAGTTTCATTTATCGCTACTTGAAGCTAGTTTAAGCTTTTGACATTTGCAAACATCCAGGTAACTTCTTCATTATTTTTGGTAGCTGGAATTTTACAACAGCTTTCTTGTATAAGAAATATTATATAATAATACACACAGATAATACTTCCCTAAAGTTAGAATGGGGTATTATTCCTTTTTACAGCTGGATAATTGGAAGAACACAGAATGACATATTTCATGAGTCAACTGAAAACACTGAATGAGGACTAAGAAGTTCTGGGAATTTTCATCATCGAGTCTTTCCTTCACTAAATGCTTGTTAACTGAATCCCAGGTGTCAAAGTCAGCTTGCACACCAATCCAAGAGCTGTATGGTAGGACCGAAGATCAGGTACCGGAGGGCCGGAGGCGGAAAGGAAGATCCCTGCTAGAAACCACCCAGGATTGAGAGCCGGTTCCGCCAAGTGAAAGGCTACCAACAAAACCATGATTCGCCTATCAATTCCAAACCCGAAATCTAGCATAAGCACCAGGATTCAGGGCAGACCCAGACAGCTGGAGCTCTGGACATGTGGCCAAATGGGAGGTTGTGAGGGATGAGTAAGGAGGGTTTCCAGATCATTCCCAATAGTGGTGGGCTCTCAGAAGTGACTTCGTGAGCAAATGGATGGGTGGTATGGGGAGAGGCAGAAGGAAATCTTTGTGCTAGGATCCACTAGGAAAACACACCCACATCAAGGGGTAAGGGTGTATTCATCCTACTGAAGAAAGATGAATCAGAACATAGCTGGGTTCTCAAGCTGACTGCCACTTATCAGCCATGGTGTCAGTCAGTCTGCACCTCAGCTGTCTCATTTCTAAAACAGGATCATGTGTCTTCCCTGCTGAATTTATAAGATGGATTTATGAAGTCACTGAGATTGAATGCATCAAAATGCCTGACCAGATCAGCGTATAGTCCACTGAATCTCACACCCAGCCAGGAATTCCATCTCTAAATGTGTGCCCTGAAACAAGCTTTCCTACTTCTCTGCAACACATGACTCACTTTACTATGATCATCCAAGGAGAAGCAATGCTTTCAAACCTTCTGAGAACAAAGATTCTAAGTATGTAATATCTGACATCTGCACACTATTTAGTTTTCCAAAATCTCTGTAACGCAAACAAACCCCGCCCTAAAACAAGTTTTAACTATATCAACTAGGGGGAAAAAAACCACCGTCAACCCAAAACGTAGGCCTACTCATTCTACAAAGGTACTATCATGGCTTCTTAGGGATTGACCATCTACTGAAAAAGAAACTATATTTGTTAGGAGAGGTCATGTCAGCTGCTCTCTGCTACCGACTGGGCATCTTCAATAGCCAGGGTTCTCTACCAGGTTCTGGGCAAACGGTAAGCCCTCAATGCACTCATAAATACTCCTCCCATGTGTATAATGAAAGTAATAAGCATAGCCATCTAGATTTCTCAAAGATATCATAAATAATAGCAACACACAATGTACAAACTATTCACAAAGCAGAATATGCAGGATTGTGAGAAGACATCTACCGTAAGGAGCAAGTGAAGGGTATTCATGGCTCCGAGTCCTCTGCAGGTGTGTCCCACTACCAGGTCGCAGGCGCCAGTCAGCAACATGTCCCCCGTGAGATGGTCGAGAACGCAGGGAGGGCCTTAGCTCGCAGCCGGCCTGGGGTGGTGGGAGTTGGGGTATCCGGGCGGCTTGAGGTTGCAGAGCCAGTACCTAGAGCACTTACACCTCAGCCCTCTCTGCGTTCTGCACCCCCCCACTCCCCCGCCTGGAAGCGCGCACGTGCCTGGCACGCCCTCTTTGGCACGCGCCCGTGGGCACCGGGATCCAAGCACAGGCGGGGGACACAGCTAAAGCCTGGAGCCTGCTTTGGGTTCTGTGTCTCCCTCTCTCTCTTTCTGCCCCTCCCCCACTCATGCTCTGTCTCTCTCTCAAAAATAAATAAACATTAAGAAAAATTAAAAACAAAAAAGGCGAAACTTTGCGATGGTTTCCTCCTAGCCTGGTATCTCTCCTGTGTGTCCTCTACCTGGTTCTAGATGATGGCTGGTTGCTTCCAAGAATTGGTAATAGGGTAAGGGCTGGCTGGCCAGGCTCTTTCCCCGAGGAAAGACCATGAGAGCACACAAATTTCTGAAAAAGTAACAAGGTGAAGACGACTCTAGTACAACAACTCTCAAGGAGGATGCAACTTGCAGTTGCAAGAAATTCTCTGATCTGTTGTTTGGGACAGGACTAGACATGCCCCAGACCTACTCAGCTGCCCCTGATGAGGGAAGATCCCAGAACCTGGGTTTTTGGGTTGTCACAGGAAGCAAATACACGAGCGACTGGGCTCGACCTGGAGTCCCCCATGCAAAGCTCATCTCTCCTCACATGGAGTCTGCCTGAATGATGGACATGGATTTCATTTATTCCACCAATATGTGTCTACACCTTCTTTCAGTTGAGTATTCTTGTGGTCCTTGGGGATAATAGCAGTGAACAAAACAGACATGGTAGCTTACCCTCTAGATTGAAGTGTAGACTTCAATCCAGTGAGGGGGGAGTAATGGATAATTAGAATAAATAAACAAACGTATGTCAAGTTGTAACTGGCCAGGAAGAAAAATAAATTGCATGACACATTTAGGAGGTATGGCAGGTGTCACTGGGAATAGGAGAGGCAGGCCAGGCCTCTATGGCAAATTGTCAGCAGCAGAGACCTAAAGGGAGGCAGGACAACCTAAGGTACGAGCAGCCAGGGCCCTGGGAACTTTCAAACAGGATCAGTGCAGTGAGGCCCTGTGCTCCTCTCTACATGTGGTAGAACTTGAATTCAAAGACAAAATAGGACCCGCAATCTGTGGCAATTATTAGCTCAGGAAACCAACCTGTTATCTACAATGGCCAGGCCATGATCTCGAAGTCAGACTGGCAGAAGCTTGTATACATTGTGTCCCCACTTTCAATTTAGAATCAACTGGAGAAAGCCACTTATACTCCCCTAATCCATCCCATAGTATGGCCCACCTCTAGTTACCTCACCTACAGTTTCTCCATGACAACAGCCTCCACTTAAGTCGGGGCATCCTAGAAGCCTTCCCTTTTTTTCTGCCTTGACGCTTTCCTATTCCTCTGCCTGACTTGGAGTCTCTGCCAAATACGAGAGATAGTGGCAGACTCCCTTGCTGTCCCAAGCACCGAGTCCATGGCTTTTGCCTGTTCTCATGTGCTTAGTCTTTGTGGATTTCCCTTGCAGACTGGAGGAGTCATTCCTTATAGAAATAAGAGTGGAATTACTCCTGGCCTAGCCACACCTTCCCTATTTTCAGCTGTCTAATTTCCACTTTTGAGCAAACAGACGGCAACACGAGAATCTAAGGTCTATGCCGGTCTATGCCGGTGTGACCACCTAAAGGTCCTTACTTGTCAACTTTGTAAGGAGGCTAGTCTGTTACTGAGGTGAGGATGTTGGAGTGAAGGAAAGGGGAGGGGCTGACTCAGAAAACCACTCAGAACCCCAGAGTGGGTGTGGAGATTATTGCGATCTAAAGACATAGGAGATTCAACAGAAGAATCTTCTCAAGAGCTTCTCTGATGTGACTCAAAGCAGCAACTGCTGGGAAAGGCCATAAATTTTCTGAGTGCGTCCACTCATGGGAAGAAGATTGAGAATAAATCTATCATAAATCCCCTCTCTGGGAACATTTCATGGCCATGAAAAAGTATGAAAAGACCACTCACACCCACATAAAGAAAACTCTTCCAGGGCGCCTGGGTGGCTCAGTCGGTGAGCGTCCGACTTCGGCTCGGGACATGATCTCATGGTCTGTGAGTTCGAGCCCCGCGTCCAGCTCTGCGCAGACAGCTAGGAGCCTGGAGCCTGCTTTGGATTCTGTGTCTCCCTCTCTCTCTGCCCCTCCCCCACTCATGCTCTATCTCTCACAAAAATAAATATAAACATTAAAAAAAATTAAACAAACAAAAAGAAACAAAACTCTTCCTACCTCAACCAAAACACCAGAAACAACCAAGTGTTTGTGAGGATACAGAGAAAAAGGAACCCTTGTGCACTGTCAATGGGAATGCAAATGGGTGGAGTCACTGTGGAATAGAGTATGGAGGTCCTTCAAGAAATTAGAATAGAATTACCCTACAATTCAGGAATCACACCACTGGGTATTTACCATAAAAATACAAAAGCACTAACTCAAAGGGATACATGCACCTGTATGTTTATTGCAGCGTTATTTACAAGAGCTAATGTTTATTTATATTTGAGAGAGAGAGAGAGAGAGACACAGAATCAAAGTAGGCTCCAGGCTCTGAGCTGTCATCACAGAGCCACGCACAGGGCTCAAACTCACAAGCTGTGAGATCATGACCTGAGCCAAACTCCGACACTTAACCAACTGAGCCACTCAGGCGACCCAACCCTAGTATGTCTTTAAAAAAAAAAAAAATGCATTTCCTACTAGATGTGAAAGGGTCACTATTCCATATAGTATGCCTTTTCTCCTTATTTTCATATTTTCATTGTTTTAAGTTTTTTATTTTAGTTAACATACAGTTCTATATTAGTTTCAGGTGTACAATATAGCGATTTAACAATTCTATACATTACTCAGTGCTCATCATGATAAGTGTACTCTTTATTGCCCATTACCTATTTCACCCATGCCCCACTCACCTGCCCTCTGGTAACCATTAGTTTATTCTCTGTAGTTAAGAATCTGTTTCTTGGTTTATCTCCCTCTCTGTTTTTTATTTTTTGGCTTTCTTCATTTCTTTTGTTTCTTAGATTGAACATAGGAGTGAGATCGTATGCTATTTGTCTATGGGAGGGAGGGACCCCACAGGCAGAAAAAAGGGAGAAGAGCAGATCCCACCCCAGGCACCTGAGGCACAGGGATCCATACTGGGATGATGAATCCCCGTAACATTTGGCTGTGAAACCCAGAGAGGCTTAACTTCACAAGTTTTTTACAATCAGTGAGGCTGAACACCTGAAACTTTAAAATCAGTGAACTTGGCTCTGGGAAAGCTGAAGGGTGATGGAAAATTGAGTCCTTGTCCTTAAAGAAGAGACAGTACAACAAACAAGACTGCTGAGATAAAGCATAGAAGTAGCAGTTTGAGGGCACTTGGGTGGCTCAGTCGGTTGAGTGTCAGACTCTTGATTTAGGCTGTCATGATCTGAGAATTTTAAGGTTGTCTCTCCCCCTCCGGTACCCCCCCCCCCCATCTCAAATTAAAAAGAAGAAGGAGAAGGAGAAAGAGGAGGAGAAGGAGAAGGAAGAGGAGGAGGAGGAGAAGGAAGAGGAGGAGGAGGAGGAGAAGTAGTTTGAAAAATTCCTGGGATGTATGGGAAAGAGATTTATTAAGTAATCTCAGGACATGTGCTGGAGGAGCAGAGGATAGAACACTTACCCAGGAACAGAAGAGCTGGTGGATGCCATTTCCTTCTCGCTGCCCACCCCATGCCCACAGATAAACACACAAACACCTGTGGAAACCAGTGACATTCAAAGCGCTCTCCACCGAGTTTGCTAAAAGAGCACTCCACACCAGCATTCCCTTGGTGAGATACCACTGGTAGTTCTACAAAGCAGCTGGAGATCTGCTCCCACAGTGTAATTGTGCAAGCCTGGCTAACCCTGCATGCCACACTCTGTGTTTTCCTGCAGACCTGCCCCATCCAACACACCCTCAGGAGGAGTCCATCCAAAGTGGTGCCACAAGCGTAGCAGTGTGCATGCAGCTTGCACGAAGTCCAACACAGCTCCAAAGTGACTCCCACCTGGGGAAGAGGGCAAGATAACCATCAACACATGTTCCACTGTGGCCCCAGCAGTGGAGTCAACTGGGGGCAGACATTTTGTCTGACTTCAGGCCCTGTCCACCAATGAAGGCTTCTCAGAGGACAACACAGGGAGAGAGTACCTTGGAATTCAGTGTGACTGTGGTTCTGACAAATGCCAGGTCAGACTCAACACAAGCCCACTGGCCCATCAACAACACAGGGCCCAAACCCTATCCACAGCAGGCAAAGAGAGCCATTGCAGATGACTGGACTGAAGGCAAAAACAGCTCAGCCACAACAGCAGGATACATGCACCACACACATGAGACACCCTGAAGCACCATGGTCAGGTGATGAGGGGACATTGCACTACAGGGGACCACAGGACTTCTCCTTCATAAGGACACAGTTTCAGTTGTCAGAACAGGTAAGCAATCTGGAGCACAGAGTAATGGAAAACAAAGAAGCAAAACGAGAGGAGCAACAAGAATACTAAAAAATGAAAATAAATAATGGCACTCCGTGACACCACAGAGTGTAATGAAATTTGCATGATACGGGTCCCAGAAGGAAAAGAGAGACAAAAGGGGTCCAAAAATTTATTGAAGAAAACAAAGCTGAAAGCTGCCTAAATTTGGGGAAGGAAACAGAAATCCAGGTCTAGGACAAAAAGAGGCTCCAACACCAAGACACATGGTAATTAAAAGGGCAAACTGTAGTGATAAAGAGAGACTTTAAAAGCAGTAAAAGAAAGCAAGACACTAACATATGAGGGAAACCCCACAGAGCTATCAGCTGATTTTCCAGCAGAAACATAGCAGGTCAGAGGAGAGTCATCATATAATCAAAGCTCTGAAAGGAAAAAAAAAAAAAAAGCTGCAACCAAGAATACTGTATCCAGGAAGTCTATCATTCAGAATAGAAGGAGACATAAAGAGTTTCCCAGATAAACACAAGCTAAAGGAATTCATAACCATTAAGCCAACCTTACAATAAATGTTAAAGGGGATTCTCTGAGTGGAAAGGAAAGCACATGAGCAGGAGTAAGGAGCGTGGAAAGCACAAAGGCAGTAAAATGAAGTATGTACACAAAAAGAAATTAAGGGATTCACAAAATAAAAGGATTAAAGTATGATATCTTACAACTGGAGGGCTGGGGGAAGTAAAGAATGGGCTCAAGTTTAAGTGACCACAACTTGCTATAGACTGCCCTATGCAGACTGCTAGACACAAACCTAATGGTAACTTTAAATCAAAAACCAGTAATAGATATACAAAAAATAAAGAGAAAGGAATCCAAATATATCACTAAAGAAAGCCAGCAAGCCATGAAAGGCAAAGGCAAGAGAATAAAGGAACAAATAACTACAAAAAGGATCATAAAAGAAGTAACAAAATGGCAATAATTACATGCATGCCTATCAAGAATTATTTTGAATGTAAGTGGACTAAACGACTAAGCACTCCAATCAAAGGACATAGAGTGATGGAATGGATAAACAAATAAGACTTATCCATTTGCTGCCTGTAAGAGATTCATTTCAGATCTAGAGACCCATGCAGATTGAAAGTGAAGGGACGAAAAAACATCTAACATGCAAATGAAAGTCACAAGTAAGTGAAGCAACAATATTTACATTGAACAAAAGAGACTTTAAAACAGACTGTAACAAGAGACAAAGAAGGACACTATATAATCATAAAGGGTACAGTCCAACAAGATGTGATTGCAAATAATTTGGCACCCAACATGAGAGCACCCAAATACATAAAGCAGCTATTGAAAGCATAATGGAAGCATTGACAATAACACAATAACAGTAGGGGACTTTAACAGCACACTTACATCAATGCACAGAACATCCAAAAGGAAAATCATCAAGAAAAGGGTACATTTGAATTACACATTGGACCAAATGTATCTAATGGGTATATGCAGAACATTCCATGTTAAAACAATGGAATATACATTGTACATTGTACACAAGCGTCCATGGAATATTCTCTGGAATAGATCACATCTTAGGCCACAAAACAAATTTTAACAAATTCAAGAGGACTGAAGTCATACAACTTTTCTGATCACAATGCTATGAAAGTAGAAATCAGCCACAAGAAAAAATCTGGAAAGACCAAAAATACATGGGGGTTAAATAACATGTGACCAAAGAGCTAAAAGGTGAGCCAAGAAATAAGAGAGGAAATTTTAGAGATAGATATAGATTGTATATATATACACACACACACACACACACACACACACACACACACACACACACACACACATATATATGGAGAGAGAGAGAGAGAGAGAAAATGAAAATACACAGGTCCTAAATCTTTGGGATGCAACAAAAGTGTTCTCAGATAGAAGTTTATATAGCAATACACTTCCTCACAAAGCAAGAAAAACTCCCTCATAAACCATGTAACCTTACATCTAAAGGAGCTAGAAAAAGAACAACAAAACCCAAAACCATTAGAAGGAAGGAAATAATGAAGAGTAGAGCAGAAATAAACAAAAATCAAGGTAAACAAACAAAGGAACAGATCAATGCACCAGGAGCTAATATGTAGCATTGCTGGTGTGATGTGGGCTGAGAGCAAACAGTCAAGAAAGAATTTTGAGCCATTTTTGGTGCAAAAATGTGCTTCTATTACAGGATGGAGCTAGAACCCATGGGTAGGAAGAGCTGCACTTGTGTTTGTGAGAAGTGACTGATTCCATACTTTCTACTTAGTGGGGGCTAAGGGTAATGCAAGTCTCTAAGGAATTTAGAAGTAGCACTTTCAGGACCATGAGGAGCTAGCTGCTGCTAAGATAAGGTTGTTTACTACTGGCTATTAAAACATCAGTCTTGAAACCCTTCCGATGTGTATCAGTAGGCCATATGCTTGAGAGGTAATTGCTAACATCTATCTGGGGAAGTGTTTATGGCTATCAGGGAAAGTGACACTAACCGGGGCCAAGCTATAGTGGTAAAACGTTAAATAAAGTCCTGGAGAGACCTGTAGGAGGATGACAATCTGTAAGCCTCAGGAATTCTACCAGGAGAGTATGAGCTGCAGCCAAGTCCAGCTTTTGCGTCTTTTTCTTAATTCTTTTTTTTTTTTAACATGAAGTGTATTGCCAAATTGGTTTCCAGACAACACCCAGTGCTCATCCCATCAGGTGCCCTCCTCAATGCTCATCACCCACCCTCCCCTCCCTCCCACCCCCCATCAACCCTCAGTTTATTCTCAGTTTTTAAGAGTCTCAATGATGGTTTGCCTCCTTCCCTCTCTGTAACTTGTTTTCCCCCTTCTCCTCCCCCCAGGTCTTCTGTGGAATTTCTCAGGATCCATATAGGAGTGAAAACATATGGTACCTGTCTTTCTCTGCCTGACTTATTTCACTTAGCATAACACTCTGCAGCTCCATCCACGTTGCTACAAAAGGCCAGATTTCCTTCTTTCTCATTGCCAAGTAGTATTCCATTGTATATATAAGCTACAACTTCTCTATCCATTCGTCAGTTGATGGACATTTAGGCTCTTTCCATAATTTGGCGATGGTCGAAAGTGCCGCTATAAACATGGGGGTACAAGTGCCCCTATGCATCAGCACTCCTGTATCCCTTGGGTAAATTCCTAGCAGTGTTATCGTGGGTCATAGGGTAGATCGATTTTTAATTGTTTGAGGAACCTCCACACTGTTTTCCAGAGCGGCTGCACCAGTTTGCATTCCCACCAACAGTGCAAGAGGGTTCCCTTTCTCCACATCCTTGCCAGCATCTATAGTCTCCCGATTTGTTCATTTTAGCCACTCTGACCGGCATAAGGTGGTATCTGAGTGTGGTTTTGATTTGTAGTTCCCTGATGAGGAGCGACGTTGAGCATCTTTCCATGTGCCTGTTGGCCATCTGGATGTCTTCTTTAGAAAAGTGTCTATTCATGTCTTCTGCCCCTTTCTTCACTGGATTATTTGTTTTTGGGGTGTGGAATTTGGTGAGTTCTTTATAGATCTTGGATACTAGCCCTTTATCCGATATGTCATTTACAAATATCTTTTCCCATTCCATCAGTTGCCTTTTAGTTTTGTCGATTGTTTCCTTGGCAGTGCAGAAGCTTTTTAGCTTCATGAGGTCCCAATAGTTCATTTTTGCTTCGAATTCCCTTGCCTTTGGAGATGCGTCAAGCAAGAAACTGCTGCAGTTGAGGTCAGAGAGGTTTTTTCCTGCTTTCTCCTCTATGGTTTTGATGGGTTTCCTGTCTCACATTCAGGTCCTTCATCCATTTTGAGTTTATTTTTGGGAATGATCTAAGAAAGTGGTCTAGTTGGTCGAGTTTCATTCTTCTGCATGTTGCTGTCCAGTTCTCCTAGCCCCATTTGTTAAAGAGATTGTCTTCTTTCCATTGGATATTCTTTCCTGCCTTGTGTAAGATTAGTTGGCCATACTTTTGTAGGTCTCACCCTGGGGTTTCTATTCTATTCCATTGGTCTATGTGTCTGTTTTTGGGCCAATACCATGCTGTCTTGAGGATGCCAGCTTTGTAGTCGAGGCTAAAGTCTGGGATTGTGATGCCTCCTGCTTTGGTTTTCTTTTTCAACATTACTTTGGCTATTCACGGTCTTTTGTGGTTCCATACACATTTTAGGATTGCTTGTTCTAGCTTCGAGAGGAACGCTGGTGCCATTTTGATTGGGATTGCGTTGAATGTGTCGATTGCTTTGGGTAGTATTGACATTTTAACAATATTAATTCTTCCAATCCATGGGCACAGAGTCTTTTTCCATTTCTTTGTATCTTCTTCAATTTCCTTCATACGCTTTCTATAGTTTCAGCATACAGATCTTTAACATCTTTCATTAGGTTTATTCCTAGGTATTTTAGGATTCTTGGTGCAGTTGTGAATGAGATCAGTTTCTTTGTTTTTCTGTTGCTTCACTATTAGTGTATGAGAATGAAACTTATTGCTGTACATTAATTTTGTATCCTGCGACTTTGCTGAATTCATGTATCAGTTCTAGCAGACTTTTGGTGGAGTCTATTGGGTTTTCCATGTATAGTATCATGGCATCTGCAAAAAGCGAAAGCTTCACTTCATCTTTGCCAATTTGGATGCCTTTGATTTCCTTTTGTTGTCTGACTGCTGATGCTAGAACTTCCAACACGATGTTAAACAACACTGGTGACAGTGGACATCCCTGTCGTGTTCCTGATCTCAGGTGGAAAGCTCTCAGTTTTTCCCCATTGAGGATGATATTAGCTGTGGGCTTTTCATAAATGGCTTTTGTGAGGTTTAAGTATGTTCCTTCTATCCCAACTTTCTTGACGGTTTTGATTAAGAAAGGATGCTGAATTTCGTCAAATGCTTTTTCCGCATCGATTGACAGGATCATATGGTCCTTATCTTTTCTTTTATTAATGTGATGTATCACACTGATTGACTTGGGAACATCGAATGAGCCCTGCAGCCCAGGAATGAATCCCACTTGATCATGGTGAATAATTCTTTTTCCATGCTGTTGAATTTGATTTGCTACTATCTTGTTGAGAATTTCTGCATCCATATTCATCAGGGATATTGGCCTGTAGTTCTCTTTTTTTTGCTAGGTCTCTGCCCGGTTTGGGAATCAAAGTAATGCTGGCTTCATAGAACGGGTCTGGAAGTTTTCCTTCCCTTTCTATTTTCTGGAACAGCATGAGAACGATAGATATTATCTCTGCTTTACATGCCTGGTGATGGGTATTGAGGAGGGCACCTGTTGGGATGCGCACTGGGTGTTGTATGGAAATCAATTTGACAATAAATTTCATATTAAAAAATAAATTAAAAAAATAAAACATCTTTGCATTTCTGGGATAAATACTAATTGATCTCAGTTTAGTTTTGTAATGCAGTCTTGGATTCAGTCAACTATTTTATTGAAAATGTGTATGCCTGAGAACCTGAATAGAAGACCATGGGGGAGGGGAAAGAAAAAAACAGAAAGGGAAGGAGCCAAACCATAAGAGACTCTTAAAAACTGGGAAGAAATTGAGGGTTGATGGGGGGTGGGAGGGTGGGGAGGGTGGGTGATGGGTACTGAGGACGGTACCTGTTGGGATGAGCCCTGGGTGTTGTATGGAAACCAATTTGACAATAAATGTCACATGAAAAAAAAAATGCCTGGTTGAATTCCCCTGGGAAGTCATCTGGTCCTGGACTCTTATTTGTTGGGAGATATTTTTTAACTGATTAAATTTCTTCGCTGCTTTGGGTCTGTTCATGTTTTCTGTTTCTTCCTGTTTGAGTTTTGAAAGTGTGTGGGTGCCTAGGAATTTGTCTGTTTCTTCCAGGTTGTCCAGTTTGTTGCCATATAATGTTTCATAGGTTTCCCTGATAAATTGCTTGTATTTATGAGGGATTGGTTGTAATAATTCCATTTTCATTCATTATTTTATTTATTTGGGTCATCTCCCTTTTCTTTTTCAGAAGCCTGGCTGGAAGTTTATCAATTTTGTTTATTTTTTTCAAAAAAAAGAAAAAAAAAAACAAAAAACAAAACAACTCTTGGTTTCATTGATCTGCTCTACAGTTGTTTTTCTTTTTTTTCCTATTGTTTATATCTGCTCTGATCTTTATTATTTCTCTTCTTCTGCTGGGTTTGGAGTGCCTTTGCTGTTCTGTTTCTATTTCCTTTAGGTGTGCTATTAGAGTTTGTATTCGGGATTTTCCTTGTTTCTTGAGATAGGCCTGGATTGCAATGTGTTTTCCTCTCAGGACTGCCTTCGCTGCACCCCATAGAGTTTGGATTGTTGTATTTTCATCTTCATTTGTTTCCATATATTTTTTAGTTTCTTCTCTAATTGCCTGGTTGACCCATTCATTCTTCAGTAGGGTGTTCTTTAACCTCCATGCTTTTGAAGGTTTTCCAGACTTTTTCCTGTGGTTGATTTCAAGTTTCATAGCATTGTGGTCTGAAAGTGTGCATGGTATGATCTCAGTTCTTTTATACTTATGAAGGGCTGTTTTGTGACCCAGTGTGTGATCTATCTTGGAGAATGTTCCATGTGCAGTCGAGAAGAAAGTATATTCTGTCGCTTTGGGATGCAGAGTTCTAAATAGATCTGTCAAGTCCATCTGATCCAATGTATCATTCAGGGCCCTTGTTTCTTTAATGATCCTGTGTCTAGATGATCTATCCAATGTTGTCAGTGGAGTATGAAAGCCCCTGCAATGACCACATTCTTATCAATGAGGTTGCTTATGTTCGTGATTAATTGTTTTATATATTTGGGGACTTCCATTTTCACCGCATAGACATTTTTAATTGTTAGAACGTCCTGATGGATAGACCCTGTAATTATTATATAATGTCCTTCCTCATCTCTTGTTACAGCCTTTAATGTAAAGACTAGTTTGTCTGATAAAAGTATGGCTACTCCAGCTTTCTTTTGACTTCCAGTAGCATGATAGATAGTTCTCCATCCCCTCACGTTCAATCTGAAGGTGTCCTTAGGACTAAAATGAGTCTCTTGTAGACAGCAAATAGATGGGTCTTGTTTTCTTTTATCCATTCTGATACCCTATGTCTTTTGGTTGGAGCATTTAGTCCATTTACATTCAGTGTTATTGCTGAAAGACATGGGTTTAGAGTCATTGTGACATCTGACGTTTTCATGCTTGTAGTGGTGTCTCTGGTACTTTGTGGTCCTTTGAACATTTCCCTCACAGAATCCCCCTTAGGATCTCTCATAGGGATGGTTTAGCGGTGATGAATTTTTCAGTTTTTGTATGTTTGCGAAGACCTTTATCTCTCCTTCTATTCTGAATGACAGGCTTGCTGGATAAAGGATTCTCGGCTGCATATTTTTCCTGTTCATCACATTGAAGACTTTCTGCCATTCCTTTCTGGACTGCCAAGTTTCTTTTTATTTTATTTTATTTTTTTTTAAATTTTCCTTTCTTTATTTTTTTTATTTATATATGAAATTTATTCTCAAATTGGTTTCCATACAACACCCAGTGCTCATCCCAAAAGGTGCCCTCCTCAATACCCATCACCCACTCTCTCCTCCCTCCCACCCCCCATCAACCCTTAGTTTGTTCTCAGTTCTCAACAGTCTCTTATGCTTTGGCTCTCTCCCACTCTAACCTCTTTTTTTTTTTCTTTCCCCTCCCCCATGGGTTCCTGTTAAGTTTCTCAGGATCCACATAAGAGTGAAACCATATGGTATCTGTCTTTCTCTGTATGGCTTATTTCACTTAGCATCACACTCTCCAGTTCCATCCACGTTGCTACAAAAGGCCATATTTCATTTTTTCTCATTGCCACGTAGTATTCCATTGTGTATATAAACCACAATTTCTTTATCCATTCATCAGTTGATGGACATTTAGGCTCTTTCCATAATTTGGCTATTGTTGAGAGTGCTGCTATGAACATTGGGGTACAAGTGCCCGTATGCATCAGTACTCCTGTGTCCCTTGGATAAATTCCTAGCAGTGCTATTGCTGGGTCATAGGGTAGGTCTATTTTTAATTTTCTGAGGAACCTCCACACTGCTTTCCAGAGCGGCTGCACCAATTTGCATTCCCACCAACAGTGCAAGAGGGTTCCCGTTTCTCCACATCCTCTCCAGCATCTATAGTCTCCTGATTTGTTCATTTTGGCCACTCTGACTGGCGTGAGGTGATACCTGAGTGTGGTTTTGATTTGTATTTCCCTGATAAGGAGCCGCTGAACATCTTTTCATGTGCCTGTTGGCCATCCGGATGTCTTCTTTAGAGAAGTGTCTATTCGTGTTTTCTGCCCATTTCTTCACTGGGTTATTTGCTTTTCGGGTGTGGAGTTTGGTGAGCTCTTTATAGATTTTGGATACTAGCCCTTTGTCCGATATGTCATTTGCAAATATCTTTTCCCATTCCGTTGGTTGCCTTTTAGTTTTGTTGGTTGTTTCCTTTGCTTTGCAGAAGCTTTTTATCTTCATAAGGTCCCAGTAATTCACTTTTGCTTTTAATTCCCTTGCCTTTGGGGATGTGTCGAGTAAGAGATTGCTACGGCTGAGGTCAGAGAGGTCTTTTCCTGCTTTCTCCTCTAGGGTTTTGATGGTTTCCTGTCTCACATTCAGGTCCTTGATCCATTTTGAGTTTATTTTTGTGAATGGTGTGAGAAAGTGGTCTAGTTTCAACCTTCTGCATGTTGCTGTCCAGTTCTCCCAGCACCATTTGTTAAAGAGACTGTCTTTTTTCCATTGGATGTTCTTTCCTGCTTTGTCAAAGATGAGTTGGCCATACGTTTGTGGGTCTAGTTCTGGGGTTTCTATTCTATTCCATTGGTCTATGTGTCTGTTTTTGTGCCAATACCATGCTGTCTTGATGATGACAGCTTTGTAGTAGAGGCTAAAGTCTGGGATTGTGATGCCTCCTGCTTTGGTCTTCTTCTTCAAAATTCCTTTGGCTATTCAGGGCCTTTTGTGGTTCCATATGAATTTTAGGATTGCTTGTTCTAGTTTCGAGAAGAATGCTGGTGCAATTTTGATTGGGATTGCATTGAATGTGTAGATAGCTTTGGGTAGTATTGACATTTTGACAATATTTATTCTTCCAATCCATGAGCAGGGAATGTCTTTCCATTTCTTTAAATCTTCTTCAATTACCTTCATAAGCTTTCTATAGTTTTCAGCATACAGATCCTTTACATCTTTGGTTAGATTTATTCCTAGGTATTTTATGCTTCTTGGTGCAATTGTGAATGGGATCAGTTTCTTTATTTGTCTTTCTGTTGCTTCGTTGTTAGTGTATAAGAATGCAACTGATTTCTGTACATTGATTTTGTATCCTGCGACTTTGCTGAATTCATGTATCAGTTCTAGCAGACTTTTGGTGGAGTCTGTCGGATTTTCCATGTATAATATCATGTCATCTGCAGAAAGCGAAAGCTTGACTTCATCTTTGCCAATTTTGATGCCTTTGATTTCCTGTTGTTGTCTGATTGCTGATGCTAGAACTTCCAGCACTATGTTAAACAACAGCGGTGAGAGTGGGCATCCCTGTCGTGTTCCTGATCTCAGGGAAAAAGCTCTCAGTTTTTCCCCGTTGAGGATGATGTTAGCTGTGGGCTTTTCATAAATGGCTTTGATGATCTTTAAGTATGTTCCTTCTATCCCGACTTTCTCAAGGGTTTTTATTAAGAAAGGGTGCTGGATTTTGTCAAAGGCCTTTTCTGCATCGATTGACAGGATCATATGGTTTTTCTCTTTTTTTTTGTTAATGTGATGTATCACGTTGATTGATTTGCGAATGTTGAACCAGCCCTGCATCCCATGAATGAATCCCACTTGATCATGGTGAATGATTCTTTTTATATGCCGTTGAATTCGATTTGCTAGTATCTTATTGAGAATTTTTGCATCCATATTCATCAGGGATATTGGCCTGTAGTTCTCTTTTTTTACTGGGTCTCTGTCTGGTTTAGGAATCAAAGTAATACTGGCTTCATAGAATGAGTCTGGAAGTTTTCCTTCCCTTTCTATTTCTTGGAATAGCTTGAGAAGGATAGGTATTATCTCTGCTTTAAACGTCTGGTAGAACTCCCCTGGGAAGCCATCTGGTCCTGGACTCTTATTTGTTGGGAGATTTTTGATAACCGATTCAATTTCTTCGCTGGTGATGGGTCTGTTCAAGCTTTCTGTTTCCTCCTGATTGAGTTTTGGAAGAGTGTGGGTGTTCAGGAATTTGTCCATTTCTTCCAGGCTGTCCAGTTTGTTGGCATATAATTTTTCATAGTATTCCCTGATAATTGTTTGTATCTCTGAGGGATTGGTTGTAATAATTCCATTTTCATTCATGATTTTATCTATTTGGGTCATCTCCCTTTTCTTTTTGAGAAGCCTGGCTAGAGGTTTGTCAATTTTGTTTATTTTTTCAAAAAACCAACTCTTGGTTTCATTGATCTGCTCTACAGTTTTTTTAGATTCTATATTGTTTATTTCTGCTCTGATCTTTATTATTTCTCTTCTTCTGCTGGGTTTAGGCTGCCTTCGCTGTTCTGCTTCTATTTCCTTTAGGTGTGCTGTTAGAATTTGTATTTGGGATTTTTCTTGTTTCTTGAGATAGGCCTGGATTGCAATGTATTTTCCTCTCAGGACTGCCTTCGCTGCGTCCCAAAGCATTTGGATTGTTGTATTTTCATTTTCGTTTGTTTCCATATAGTTTTTAATTTCTTCTCTAATTGCCTGGTTGACCCACTCATTCGTTAGTAGGGTGTTCTTTAACCTCCATGCTTTTGGAGGTTTTCCAGACTTTTTTCTGTGGTTGATTTCAAGCTTCATAGCATTGTGGTCTGAAAGTATGCATGGTATGATTTCAATTCTTGTAAACTTATGAAGGGCTGTTTTGTGACCCAGTATATGATCTTGGAGAATGTTCCATGTGCACTCGAGAAGAAAGTATATTCTGTTCCTTTGGGATGCAGAGTTCTAAATATATCTGTCAAGTCCATCTGATTCAACGTCTCATTCAGGGCCCTTGTTTCTTTATTGACCGTGTGTCTAGATGATCTATCCATTTCTGTAAGTGGGGTGTTAAAGTCCCCTGCAATTACCACATTCTTCTCAATAAGGTTGTTTATGTTTATGAGTAATTGTTTTATATATTTGGGCGCTCCGGTATTCGGCGCATAGACATTTATAATTGTTAGCTCTTCCTGATGGATAGACCCTGTCACTATTATATAATGTCCTTCTTCATCTCTTGTTACAGCCTTTAATTTAAAGTCTAGTTTGTCTGATATAAGTATGGCTACTCCAGCTTTCTTTTGGCTTCCAGTAGCATGATAAATAGTTCTCCATCCCCTCACTCTCAATCTAAAGGTGTCCTCAGGTCTAAAATGAGTCTCTTGTAGACAGCAAATAGATGGGTCTTGTTTTTTTATCCATTCTGATACCCTATGT
>NW_024420539.1:19096-21228 GCF_014898765.1 Herpailurus yagouaroundi
TTTAGTGGTGACAAATTCCTTCAGTTTTTGTTTGTTTGGGAAGACCTTTATCTCTCCTTCTATTCTAAATGACAGGCTTGCTGGATAAAGGATTCTCGGCTGCATATTTTTTCTGTCTAGCAAACTGAAAATCTCGTGCCAACTCTTTCTGGCCTGCCAAGTTTCAAAAGAGAGATCAGTCACGAGTCTTATAGGTCTCCCTTTATATGTGAGGGCACGTTTACCCCTTGCTGCTTTCAGAATTTTCTCTTTATCTTTGTATTTTGCCAGTTTCACTATGATATGTCGTGCAGAAGATCGATTCAAGTTACGTCTGAAGGGAGTTCTCTGTGCCTCTTGGATTTCAATGCCTTTTTCCTTCCCCACTTCAGGGAAGTTCTCAGCTATTATTTCTTCAAGTACCCCTTCAGCACCTTTCCCTCTCTCTTCCTCCTCTGGGATACCAATTATGCGTATATTATTTCTTTTTAGTGTATCACTTAGTTCTCTAATTTTCCCCTCATACTCCTGGATTTTGTTATCTCTCTTTTTCTCAGCTTCCTCTTTTCCATAACTTTATCTTCCAGTTCACCTATTCTCTCCTCTGCCTCTTCAATCCGAGCCGTGGTGGTTTCCATTTTGTTATGCATTTCGTTTAAAGCGTTTTTCAGCTCCTCGTGACTGTTCCTTAGTCCCTTGATCTCTGTAGCAAGAGATTCTCTGCTGTCAGCTATACTGTTTTCAAGCCCAGTGATTAATTTTATGACTATTATTCTAAATTCGCTTTCTGTTATATTATTTAAATCCTTTTTGATCAGCTGGACTGCCAAGTTTCAATAGATAGGTCTGCTACTACCCTTCTGTGTCGACCTTTGTATGTTAGGGCCCATTTATCCCTAGCTGCTTGCAGGATTCTCTTTATCCTTCTTTTTCCACTTTCACTATGATATGTCGTGCAGAAGATCGATTCAAGTTATGTCTGAAGGGAGTTCTCTGTACCTCTTGGATTTCAATGCATGTTTCTTTCCCCAGATTGGGGAAGTTCTCAGCTATTATTTGTTCAAGTACACCCTCAGCCCCTTTTTCTCTGACTCTTCTGGAATTTCTATGATATGGACATTTTATCAAAGAACAAAGAACAAAGATTAGGTGAAGGCCCCTACTTGAAATATCTTCATTGTCTGGCATGGGGACCCTCTGGGGTTTGACACAAGAGCAGAAGCCAGAAGAGAAATGTCTGGACCAGAGAGAATACCTTGAAAATCTTTCATTTTCCTGGACAGGCCATGGTGATATTGGTCTAATGTGCATATTATAAAAATACCCAAATGTAACAGTCAATATTCCATTTATACTAATCTATCAGGCAATAAAGTATAACGTTGTTAAAGGTTTTCTACAGGTGATGTTTATTTAGTAAAAGGAAGATTTAAATAATGAGGACAGGCACCAAGGTGGCTCAATGGGCGAGTTTCTGAGTCGAATTTGGCTCAGGTCATGATCTCATGGTTCTTGAGATCAAGTTCCAAGTCAGGCTCTGCAATGAGAGCTTGAAGCCCTGGTCAGGATTCTCCTTCTCGCTCTTTCCAAACACATAAAGAGGAAACAACAAATACAGAGAGAGAAAAAATATACATTCTTTGAAGAAATAATAGCCCGTAAGACATGGTGTCATCTTCACAGTCCTTTGGCTTGGAGTGCAGCAGGTGTCTGTGTTTGTGTCTACGAGTGGTGAGCAGGTTGGGCATCCATCCAGGACTATGGTCTTGTACTATGGGATGTCCCCACAGTGCACAGGCACAGTCCTGTCCCCTCCTGCATGCTCAGGGGCCACACATCATCCTTTACTCTGCATCTCCAGAAGCTGAATGACGGGGCCAATTCCAATATTTTGACTCTCATCGTTGTACAAAAGGGCACATGTGTACCGGAACTCTCTCTTTCTTTAGGCGTGTACACCTAGCACAACTTGGGGACATAATTTATAGGCATTTTTCGGGCGCTGCCTCCAGTTTCCAGTATCTGCAGACTCTTTACTCTGTTGCGGTCTTATGTGAAAAGCAGGGACCCCCGGGACTGAGTGGGTACCTGAAGAATAGGAGGACGAGCCAGCACTGAGGCCATCAGGGTACCTAGGAGTGACCCATGGGGCA
>NW_024420540.1:0-1561 GCF_014898765.1 Herpailurus yagouaroundi
TTTTTGTGTATGTTGTAAGAAAGTGGTCCATTGTTGTTTTTGTTTTGTTTTGCAGGATGCTGCCCAGTTTTTCCAAAACCATATGTTGAGGAGCCTTTTTTAAAGTTTATTTACTTATTTTTGAGAGAGAGCATGCAGAAGAGGGGCAGAGAGAAATGGAGACAGAGAATCCCACGCATGCTCTGCACTGCCCTGAGATCATAACCTGAGCTGAATTAAAAATCAGACGCTTTGTTGACTGAGCCACCCCTGTGTCCCAAGACTATCTTTTTTTCCATTGGATGTTCTTTCCTGCTTTGTTGAGGATTAATTGACCATATAGGTGTGAGTTCATTTCTGCGTTCCTATTGATCTATGCCTCTGTGTTTTTTTGTTGTTGTTTTGTCAGTACCATACTGTTCTGATCAGTACAGCTTTGTAATATTACCTGAAGTCTGGAATTGTGATGTCTCCAGCTTTGCTTTTCTTTTTCAAGTTTGTTTTGGCTATTTGGGGACTTTTGTTATTCCATACAAATTTTGAGATGATTTGTTCTTGTTCTGTCACAAATGTTTTTGTTAGTGTGATAGGGATTTCATTATATGTGTAGATTGTTTTGAGAAGTGTAGACATTTTAACAGTATTTTGTGCTTCCCATCCATGAACATGAAATGTATTCCATTTTTTTTTGTGTCCTCTTCCATTTCTTTCATCAGTGTTTCATAGACTTTAGAGTACATGTCTTTCAATTCTTTGGTTAGGTTTATTCCTGGTTTCTTGTGGTATTTGTGAGCCTGTCAATGGGATGGATCCCTTACTTTCTCTCTGTGTTAATTCATGATTTGTGTTAGAAATGCAATACATCTATGTAGCTTGATTTCTGTATATTGTGACTTGTGGAATTCATATATCAATTCTAGCAATTTTTAAGGGAACCTTTCATGTTTTTTATAGAACACATCATGTCAGTTCCAAATAGTGAAAGCGCTACTTCTTCCTTGCCGATTTGGATGCCTCTTATTTCTTTTTGCTGTCTGAGTGCTGTGGTTAGGGTTTCCCGTACTATGTGGAAAAACAGTGTGAGATGTGTCATCCCTGTTTTGTCCCTGACCTTGGAGGAAAAATTTTCAATTTTTCCCCATTGAGGATGAGATGAGCTGTGGGTTTTTCCTAGATGACCTTTATTATGTGCAGGTAGGTTGACTCTCAATGTACTTTGCTGAGGGGTTTTATCATGAATGGATGTGACATTTTGTCAAATAGTTTTCCTGCATCTGTTGAAAGCATCGTATTGTTCTTATCCTTTCTCTTATTACTGTGGTGCATCATGTTGATTGATCTGTGAATGTGGAACCACCCTTGCAGCCTAGAAATATATCCCACTTGATTATGGCAAATGATTCTATTAATGTATTGTTGACTTTAATTTGAAGGTATTTTAATAAGAATTTCGTCATACATAGCCATCAGGCGATTGGGCTGCAGTGTTATTTAAAAAATTTTTAAACATCTTTTTAAATGCTTATTTCTTTCCTTAGAGTACATAAAAGTGAGGGAGGGGCAGAGAGACAGGGAGAGAGAG
>NW_024420541.1:0-5497 GCF_014898765.1 Herpailurus yagouaroundi
ATCCTCCAGCTCTGAAGCATATGGTCAGTGGACACCACATGCTGGGGACAACTAGTTCTGGAGGAAAGGAGTGGAAGTAACAACTCTCCACCATTGCTGGAATTCCAGCGTCCATTTACAGACCCTCCATCTGCCCCCTGGCCCTTTCTTCCTCCCACCCACCCCGATTACTCCCACATAATACGTCCTTACTGCAATCTTGCAATCCTTGGTTTTGAACCATCATTCTAATCTGTTTTGTTGTTGTTTGTGATGTCTGTCATTTATCTACGTAAAAACCTGGGAATTACTATCTGAACAAAGGTGAGAGCTCATGGATGGCTCAGTCAGTTAGCCATGTGACTATATTGCTTTCAACTCAGGTCATGATCTCATGGTTTTCGAGCTCCTGTTCTGCATCAGGCTTTGTGCGGACAGCGTAGAACCTGCTTGGGATTGTCTCTCTCCCTCTCTCTGAGCTTTCCTGGCTGTCTCTCACTGTCTTATGTTTGTGTGCTGCTTTTTAAACTGGCCTAGGAGTAATTTGGGACCAGTGGTATGATAAGTTACCTTCTCTTTCACCTGCTATGACAGCTCTAAAGTTCCCGTTACTCTGATGAGTTAAGATGTAAGGCAGAGTGTCCCGAGATCCTCAACCAAACTACACGGTGTAATCGTATGAGCATAGGTATTCACACTTCTGTCCATTCCCTCATAAACTCACTCATTTCGCAAACAGTGAACACTTACGTGGTGCACTCTGAGGAATATAGCAGTAAGCAAAGTAGCCTTTGTAAATTAATTTTTTTTCCGCCTTGGGATTTCATGGGCCTATAGTATCCAGTCCTATGTGATTCAGCACATGATTAGGATTAACGTATTTCACTTCTTCCAAAGATGTTTCTAAAGATTGGCAGAGGCAGTGGGATGTGACCGATGCTGGTTCAAATCCTAGCTCTGCCACATAGATGTGATAATTGGCAAGTTATTTAAACTTTCTAAGCATTAGCTTAGTTTTTTGTTAAGTGGGAATAATAAAACCTTTCCCACCGGCCTGTTATGTTTGCTTGAGAGGGAAACATGTGTGAATTGCAGAGAACTGTACTGGTGTATGGTGGGAACTAAAGTAAAATTAGTTTGTTCCCTCTGTTTTCCTAAGGCTTTCTGATCATCTCGTTATGGGTTAGTTCCGAGGGCCTTGTGCCTCTCTTTGCCTCTCTGTGCCCTTGAGGATCCTCTTGCAATCCCCAGTATCAGGGAATTGGGCCTCATTCTACCAAGAAAGCCTGACTCTGACATGGTGCTTTCCACAGTTCACCTGTTCTGTACATTCAACACAGCCAACGTGAAGGTTTTAAGTAAGGAAGCAGCGACTTTGTCCAAAACGGAATTACATCACTGATGGAGGCGAGTGTTTACTGACTTGCAGTTAAGGGGGTTCCATGCATTATTCTAAGTGTTTTACCATCGTTACCTCACCGAATTCATTTCAGAGCTCTATGGTGAAAGTGCTAGGTTGAGCCTGATTTTAGAGCTGAGAAAACTGAGTAGCAAAGAGAAAAAGTAAGTTGTCCAAAGGCCCGCTGCTAGAAATAGATCAAAATAGGATTTGAGATCCCAGGCAGCCTGGCTCAAGGGGCCACCCTCTTAGTCACTGAACTCTATTGCTTCTTGCTAAGCAAGAATTTACTGTAGGATAGGGAATTTAAGTGGTATTGGGTTGCAAATACGATCCTAAGAGATGGCAAAGGTTCCACCCAATTCATATGATCACAAAAGGGTAAAAGTTAATCAAAAGTTGATGATGCAGGTGTTTGTAAAAAGAGAGAATGTGAGAGAGACTCCCGCGTATAGACTGTTGCTGTTACACATCAAATTGAAGTGAGACAGCTAGTTGTTCTGTAACAATTGGGAGCTGAAACTCCATAAACACATTGCATTCATTCAGTATGTACAGGGTCATTTGCACATGGCCGGCACTGTAGTAAAGACAGACGGATGGCTAAAGTGAGTCCTGCCCATGAGGAACACATGGTCTAGGAGGGGAGCAAGGGCTACGTAAGTAGGTTCATGACAACACAACTAGTGGGAAGAAGAACTGTGGACACACAAAGGGGAAGTAAGCATCCCCAAGACACTTTCCATAAAGAAAGACATAAGAAAGGAACGAAACCTCATAGAGTTGTGGAAGCATCCTTCTTGTAGGCTCTCATGAGTGTGTTTTCACTAAGTCCGTAACAATTGGGAGCTGATCCCTGCTGAGCCAAGCTCCTCCAGGACAGAACCTTTCTCTTCTCAGTTGGCTTCAAGTGAACCTGGGTATTCAGCCCTTCTCCAGTGTCTCTCTCCCACCATCCCACTTCTGGCCCTCTTGATTCCTAGGTTCCTAGGAAAATCAGCCTATGAGGTCAAATCCTTATTTGTTGTTAGTTCCTTCCAGAGACAGGGTCTCCACGATGCTATCGATTCTTTCAGTGGAATCCTGCCCATGGGCTGCACAAGGAAATCCGTGATACGACTTCAATGCCTCCTCAAATGATGGGTTTTATGAGAAGTTAAGTCCTATGAGCTTGGGTTAGAAATAGTCCACATCATTCCCAATCTCAAGGCTTGTTTTGGACAAAGGATGAAGATAAAAAGCAACAAATACATAAAAGAATTTTGTAAGAAGCTCAGCGTAAAAACTGCAGAAGAAAACATAGGGGGGAAGTGTCTTTTCATTTCATGTTAACAGCCAAAAAGAAAAAGCTTCTTTAGATTTCAAGATAAAGGACTAATATCAATACACAAAGCTAGCTTTAAAGGTGAGCTTTATCATCGTGTCAGTAGAGCTTTTTAGTACAAATCTACAGATGATGGTATTTCTCATAACTCCTTGTTGCCCTAGGGAAAAGTACTTCCTTACCTAACTTTTATCTGAGTTCATGGCTATTTTCCTTTCATTTATAAAGCTTAGCTAATCTTAGTTCATCAAATAATTTTTTTTTCTTTTTTGATGACAGAAATCTCATTTAAACTCCTGAACATCCTATTACCCTTGACAGGTAGCTAGCATTCTGTCTTGACATCTACTTACTTATGCGGGGAAAATGAAAAAAACAAACAAACAAAACAGAAAAAAAAAACCAAAAACATGCATTTGTTTCTTCACCGTCCACAGACAGAATAAACTCCTAACAGAAATAATAAAATATTTCGGCACTGAGCAGGTGACTGCTCTTAAATGTTCATATATTCAAATTGAGGACATTTTTTATTTGACAGGTTTGGTCAAATGCCCAAGAGAACGATTCAAAAATAAAGAGAACTCGGTGAATCAATGGGTTAGGAAGGTCATGAAAAAATTGGAGACTACGATCCAGATCTTAAAAAAGCTCTGAATGTATACTCACAAAGAATTAATGACTTTGGATAATCAGGTTAAAAATAGTGCTTTGAAAGTCCATAGCTGTAGCATTCGAAGGCAGGGTTTCTTACAGTATGGTCTGATACCTCTCCCTAAACAACGGAATCATGGAGGGCTTAATACAGGTGCGGATTCCGAATTCACACCGAATTCTACATTTTTAGGTAATGTGCCAGGTTTTGTTAAGATAACCCAAACTAGTAACAGCATTCCAATCTGCAAAGGACATACGAGCCCCACTCTCTTTAGCATAAAGTTTGGGTTGCTTTGGTAGGTGGATGAAAGCAACAAAACACAGTAGTGTGCAGGGAGAAGTGGATACTTGAAGTGTTTGAAATGCATACTGTCCCATTTCTCAGGGAGGGCACAGAGACGGCTTGATGGCACCCAAATCAGGTGTTTCTGTCTGCACTCGTCCTGCTACCCAGTCCACCATCAACCATAAAGATTATCCAGAGAATGATCTGCATCTGCATCTGCATCTGCATCTGTATCTGCTGGAGATTCCCTGACTAACCAGACTATCACTGCTGCTGGGGCTGAGGGTGTGGGGTGGGAGGTAGATAAACGGAGAGAATCAGACAAGCCCAAGTGGCCAAGATCTAGATGGAGTCCACCCTAACTGTTACCGTGGCCATGCCTGAAGTTTCCAGAGCTGATGATGCTACATGCGGGGCCACCATTGTTCCGTGATGATATTGCAGTTGGTATATGATGCTAAGAATTAAAACAAGGAAACGTGGTAACTTAGTATATATTCTAACGTGTCAACAAGAAGGCAAAGAAAACTCTTGCTTTGTACTTTGTTGGTAATTACTAATAGATATGAAAATTACCATGCCTCCTAGGAGGCAAGGTTCTTGCGAACAGAAATACAACGCTAATACAGGAGCACCTTCCAAGGGTTCATCTGAGAGTATACTGAATGGCCTGAGTATTTAATGTGATTTGATAAGGCAGAACTGGTTTCTCCATGGCCCACAAGTATTAAATTCTAGAATTCCTATGAGTTTGCTTGATGCATTGATAAGCCAAGGAAACCTAGGAGGGGATTTGGTGAAGCCACATGCCCTAGACATATGACAGCTAATTTTTGACTTAAGAAGAAAACGAATGACCTCCAAAAGACATCAACAATTCTACCTCACAGATGTGCTGTGAGCTTGAAATGCTCACACATGTGCTGCATCTTGAAGACGGTAAATGCTAAAAACAATGGTAGTATTATATTAATGGCTGCTACCCTTTTTACCAAAATTTTGTAGGAGGTCATAAAGAAATTGGCAGCTCTGCCATTCCCTGCAGCCTGCTGCAGATGACATTGCTGCTTTAATGGAACACAGGCTACAGCCTCTTTGTGAGTAAAACTCACTTTGATTATGCCACTGGTGGCAGCCTTTCTGTGACAGCTGAACACGTCCCTAACCGATAGTACTTGCACTTCCTCAATGCCATTCAAATACAATTTCATGTTTTATTAGCACAGATAACATCAATAATGTCACTCTTATTGAAGGTGAAATTATTACCAACATCACTCAGCAGATGACTTTGGGGAAAAGATGCTAGAAAAGTTTCCTAAATGAAGAAGGGTCTTGGAGAATACAAGTGTTCTATCTCATAAGCAAAACCTCGCAGAGTAAACTGTGGGGCAGAGGGTTCTCTCCGTTACAATATCACTTGAAGTTTAGGAGTGTTTTTCCTTATAAATGTTTGAAGAAGTCCATGGTAGAGAAAGGTTTACTTAATCCCAGAGAGTAAAATGAAAGAAGGTTTTGGACCCACAAACTCCTCCAATCAGTAAGTAGGCCGAGACAAAAATAAGGCTGTAGACACAGGCTACCTTTCATGAGAAGGGAAGCATGACTTGGAGGTTGAAAGCCAGAACCCCGGAGGAGCTAGGGCCATGGAATATCATTCCCAGGCCTTAAGACCCAATGAAAGGACTGCCTACCTGTACCAGCTGACTTCACGATTGCTATGGACCAGTGACTCATTCATGATAACCTCCTTCCTTTCTTTGGAACAGCAATGTTTGTGTTTTGTTGGTTTGTTTGTTTTTTTCTGTGTGTGTGTGTGTGTGTGTGTGTGTGTGTGTGTGTGTGTGTGTGT
>NW_024420541.1:5507-9405 GCF_014898765.1 Herpailurus yagouaroundi
GTGTGTGTGTGTGTGTGTGTGTGTGTGTGTGTGTGTGTGTGTGTGTGGTGTGTTTTGTGTGTGTGTTTTCTGGTTATCACATGCCCATGTTGGTTGTTTGCTGAATTCATAGGTCTTCATTCATAGGTCTTCAGATTGAAAGTGTATTCGAGGACCAGTGCGCCCTAGGAGACTCATTCACACCTGGACCTAACTTAGATAACAATATCCTGGACTTTGAGCTGATGTTACAAGGGTTGGGTCTTTAAGAGCCAGGATTCTTGGGGAAAGTTGAGGATATTTTTCATGCAGGATGAGAGTTAATAATAGGAGGCCAGCAGACAGGCTGTGGCTGTCTAAAATATGTCCATAAATTATCTTTTAAGCCCTTCAAAAGGGGGACCTCCATTCCCTTTTCCTTAAGCATAGGCCAGACGTACTGAATGATTTTGAAAACTAGAAGAAGGTGGAAGTGGTAGTGAGTTAAAAACACTCTAAAGAGCAGATATTGTAGTTCCAATGGGGTTGTGATTAGCGGAAAATCGATGGAAGGGGCAACTGGCCATTGGACGCTAGGATTCTATGAGTGGAAGAGATAAACATAAGCGAAGAGAAACAAATATATAAAATCAGGGATGGGGCAAAACAGAAGAGACTCATACGTACGGAGAACAAACTGAGGGTCACTGGAGGTGTTGTGGGAGGGGAGGATGGACTAAATGGGTAAGTGGCACTGAGGAATCTACTCCTGAAGTCATTGATGCACTACATGCTAACTAAGTTAGAGGTAAACTTTAAAAAAATAAAAAATAAATCAATTAAAAAAAGAAGCTACAATTCTACACTATGAAAATTATCAATTGAATTTGAGAGTGGACTCAAGATATCTTCAGACGTGCAAAGAAACAGAACATTTGATTCTACTCATTCTTCATTAGGAAGTTATCTGAAGGTGTACTCTAGCAAAACAAGGAGAGAAAAAATAAAGAAAAAATATACTTAATAATAGGCACCATTAAAAGGTTTTTTATTTTTGTGCCAGACACTGTTATGGGTTATTTTCACATATTATTACATATGAACCACACAACAATCTTATAAAGTATATACAAATACCATTCTTATCTTCGAAAGGAGGCAACGGGGTTATAAGGAAGCCAAATAACACATCCAACATCCAACTTACACAGTTGGTAAGTGGAACAAGTAAAGTCTAACCCCAGGCCGTCTGGCTCAAGAGCCCAGGCTTTTAATTGCTGCCTAACTTCCCAGATAGCCATATTACCATGAAAGCATGGAAACAAACTGGGAGCGTAGCAGAGGAAAATCACAGGAAGGAAGCTATGAAGCAGACCTACTGAATCACCACCTAAATGAGGCAGGAAAAGAGAAGGGTCCAGTGAGAGACCGCTAAGAGGTTAGCAGGAAGATGTCATAAGTGGCATGATTTGAGAACACTGAAAGAGTGCAATAAAACAAAGATGTGAACTTAGAAAATTAAGGAGAACCAGAAAATATCCATAAGACAGCCTTAGTCTGAATGAGCCAAGTGAAACATGGCATGGTTTAAAGCACTGATGGAATACAAAGAGAAAGGATCCATTTCACCTTGATGCTAGAGATGTCCTCATTCAGCAGGTGCAAGGACTCCAGGAAAAGAGTAGTAATTCTAATGTTTGCATATTATTTAAGAATCCCAATAATTTAAACCATTTATTAGTTTTCAAGTTTTACAATCAACCTTGAACCCTCTAAAGAGACTTGATTGCATAGCATAACAGCAGTGTTAACAACAATGATAAACAGAAGCCCAAAGGTGATGGGAGACAGAGAAAAAGTGCAGCAAGGTTAAGGAAGACCTTCATCTTACACTGTAAGGAATGAAAAATGATAGTACAGGTAAGGGGAATAGGTCTCTATTTTAACATTACATCTTGTGGGGTACCTGAGTGGCTCGGTGGTTCAGAATCCAACTCTTGATTTTGGCTCAGATGATGATCTCACAGTTCATAAGACTAAGATGAGCATTAGGTTCTGCACTGACAGCTCAGAATTCTCTCTCTCTGCCCCTATCCTGCTTGAGCACTCTCTCTCTCTCTCTCTCTCTCTCTCTCTCTCTCTCTCTCTCTCTCAAATAAGCTACATTCAGACATACATACATACGTACATACATACATACATACATATAAACATAAAATTATATCGAGTGATGTTTAATTTCATGTTTTAACTGGGCTAAGCCACAGGGTACCCAGATATATGGCTAAACATTATTTCTAGTGAGTCTTTGAGGACATTTCTTAGTACAATAAACATCTGTATGTCAGTAGACTAAGCAAAACATATTGCTTTGCCAAACACTGGGTGGCCTCAACTAATCGATTGAAGACCTGAATAGAACAAAAGGCGGAGTAAGAGAGAATCCACTGTGTCTATCTGACTGTCTGCAAGCTGTGATATTGGTCTCCTGACTTCAGATTCAGACTTGCAATGGAACATACATCATCAGCTCTCCTGATTTTTAGGCTTGTGGAGTCTGCCTGGAACTAAACTACTGGATCTCCTGGGTCTGCCCTTCTCAGCCTCCGTAATCCTGTGAACCAATTCCCATTGATACTGAGTCTCTGGAGAACCCTTACTAGTACCTATATGTAACTTCATCCGTTATGTCTTTTTGCCCTCAGATCCGGTTCCTGCACTTCTCCTACAGACTGTGTTTCCTGTTTCCTTGCCAACTGGCTTCCAGAGGGGTTTGACAAATGGGTGTTTGATGGCAGAAAGGGAGGAAGGTCTAAGCCCAGAGGTTTTTCTCCTCCCGCTCCACTTCCTACCAGTGATTTTATATCCTCCAAATTCTAGCTTCTTTCCAAAAGTCTCTTCTCCCATGTTCTCAGTTCCTGCTAGATATGGTTCTGAATTTCTCAAGCTCTGGGGGGTGGAAACAGCTTTCTGATGATACTAATTTCTGATTGCTTCGCCATCCTCCGTTTGGCTTCTGGGATTTCCCATCACGTGTGTAACTGTTTAAAATACCTATAGTGACTCACCGGCTGGCTGGACCTGACTGAAACAGTTTACAGATAGAAGTTCGGGAATATATCGGAAGGTGAGGAGAGAGAAGACAGGTGGCTTAAGATATCTACATGTCAACTTCACATAGGAAGTCAGTAGACGATACTTAAAACTGACAAAACAATAAGCAGCAGTATACTGTATTACTTATCTTCATGAAGATTCCTACAAAAGAATATAAACCTGGAACAGTTAAAAGTGTTGCCTCAAATAATGGAGACGGTAAAGAGACCTGTGTTTGCCAGGAACTCAGGGGGGAAGGGAGAGATGAATAATAGATGAAGCACAGGGAATATTCACGGCAGTGAAACATCTTGTAAGACAGTGAAATGCTTTGAATCATGGCATTGTGCGTTTGTCAAAACTCACCAAACTGCACACCACAGTGAATGCTAAGGTAAAGTTCGGTCTTCAGTTAATAATAGTTTTCATATGGGCTCCTCCGTTTTAACAAATGCACTACACTGACACAAGAAGTCTACAATAGGGAAAACTATGTTTTGGGGGTTAGGCGGGAGACCAGGGGAACTCTGCACTTTCCAGTCTTTTTCTGTAAACCAGCTTTTTAAAAGCTGTTTTAGAAAATAAACTCCCTCAATGAAAGGGAGGCAGAGAGACAGAAGAGGAGGGAAGGAAAGAGGGAGAAAGTCTTGGAGGAAACTTAAGTGTGGATTACTAAGTGAAGGGATCCAATACGAAAAAGCCATTTGCTTTACATTTCCAACTATGATAACGTTTTGGAAAAACAAAACAAAAGAAAACAAATCAAGGACAATGACGGCAAAGACAAGAACAACAAAAACAACAACAACAACAACAACAACAACAACAACAACAACAACAACAA
>NW_024420541.1:9415-26463 GCF_014898765.1 Herpailurus yagouaroundi
AACAACAACAACAACAACAACAACAACAACAACAACAACAACAACAAAACACCTTCAGAGACTGTAAAAAGACCAGTGGCTATTAGGGTTTAGGGGGAGAGAGGAAGTGGTACTAGTTGGAGCACAGGGCACCTTAGGGTGGTGTAACTATTCTGTAGGATACTGCAATAGTAGATACATACCTTTATACATTTCTCAAAAGTTATGAATCTATATAACACAAAATGAACCCTAACTGTTAGTAAATGATAATGTGTCTAATGATAAAGTGTCAGTCAAGAATGGCTCATCCACCACTTATAATTAATGTATCCACATTAGTGCAAGGTACTATAGAAACTATTGGGGGTGAGGAACCTGTATTTCTTGTGCAATTTGTCTCTAAATCTAAAATTGTCCTAAAAAATGGTCTGTTTAAAAAAACCCTGATTAAAAAAAAAAAGAAAAAAGGATAGAAAGTGTTGCCTCTGGGGAAGAGGTGTTCATGGGGGAAACCAAGCTTTTGATTTTTTATTGCACACCCTGATCTGCATTTTGGATGTTGTGTTTTTTTTTAACTATTTGTATACAATACTTGGATTGATATTTCTCAAAAAAAAAAAATCTCCACACCTGCCAGTATAGATAACATGAAAAAGACCATATTAGCAAGTGTTGGCAAGGCTATCAAGTATTCAGAGCTCACAGGCACTACGCAGGCACTACGATGAATAACAAATATCACTAACATAAGTTGGAGTGAAAGAAGGTAGGTGTAGCACACAATATTCCATTTCTATATAGTCCAAAAACAAGCAAAGGTTGTATATTCTTCAAGAAGTCAGAAAAATTGCCGTCCCAAAGGAGAGATAGACCGTGACTGAAAGAGGCACAGGTGATCCCTTGGGGTCCTGGTACCTTTTTTAATGAGTGCTGATTCCACAAGTATATTGAACTGAATTTCATCAAGCTGTGCTCAGAATACATTTAATAATATATGTTATTTTTTGCGTACCTGGGTGGCTAGTCACTTAAGTGTCCAACTTTGGCTCAGGTCATGATCCCATGGTTTGTGAGTTCGAGCCCCGCATCAGGTTCTGTGCTGACAGCTCAGAGCCTGGAGCCTGCTTGGATCCTGTGGCTCCCTATCTGGCCCTCCCCTGCTCACACGGTGTCACTCTCTCAAAAATAAACAAACATGAAAAAAATAATATATGTCCTTTTGAATATATACTATACTTCAATAATCTTATTTTAATCTGGGTGCAGACCCCTAAGTCACACCCTTTTTTCTCTATTGTCTCATCTAAACATTTAAAGAATATGTACTTTAAATCATCCTAGAAGATATATATACATACACATACACACAAAGAAAGAAAGAAATCGGCGGGAGGAGCCCGGAGGTGGGTGAATGCCAAAGAAACTCTAGCTTTATTACACAAGCATGGAACCAAATTCCTTTGGAGATGGTGGGGGTGGAATGGCTTCTTCAGACGACTTCAGAGCAATGAGGGAACAAGAGAGATCATGGATCTGCCCCTACAGTCCTGGAGACCTCTCAATCTGGGGTTAGGAAGAAAGGGGACCTCCCTTGCGGTCCAGGGGTCGCCTCCCTCCGCAGACCCGGTACTGGGAGGCAGCAGAGGGCACAGCTGCCCCGGAGTCCCAGAAGGCGGTGCCGCATCCCGGAGGCGCGGGCCGGGACCGTCTGGTGCTTCTTCGCCGTTAAAGTGCACTAGGGTATGCGGGCCCGGCTCTCACTGGTTCATCCCTCCAGGCACAACCGGTCCCGGGGCTGGGAGGTCGCGCGGCTGTGGCCCGCATCTCACGCCCAGGCACTGGGACGCGGCGGAGTCTCACCACGGGTTCCAGGTTCACTCCCAGGACTTGGCGCGCTTGGCGCCGCGCTTCTGCCAGGTCTCGCCGCCGCCTCCCGGCCCTGATGAATTTCCTACCAGAAGCCAAATCAGGCAGCAGGCTGTTGAGAGTTACACAGCAGTTGCTAGGAGACCAGGCGCTTTGTGAGGTCACAATGTCTACCTATCCTATCACTGCCGGCTGCCCAAAGCTGCCTTAGGTTGGGCTGTGTTTAAGATTATGCCCTTGGGGCGCCTGGGTGGCGCAGTCGGTTAAGCCTCCGACTTCAGCCGGGTCAAGATCTCGCTGTCCGTGAGTTCGAGCCCCGCGTCAGGCTCTGGGCTGATGGCTCGGAGCCTGGAGCCTGTTTCCCTTCTGTGTCTCCCTCTCTCTCTGCCCCTCCCCCTTCATGCTCTGTCTCTCTTTGTCCCAAAAATAAATAAACATTGAAAAAAAAAAAAGATTATGCCCTTGAGAAAGACCTGCACGTAATCTTACCTGAGAAGGCCCACACTTCTTGATGAGTTCAAGAGGGTTTTCCTCGACGTGAATGCACTGGTGCCTCAGCCTCCATTAATTCCATCTCACATGAGATGACACTTCGTGGTGGAGAGTACACACAACTTGGAATCAAACATGACTGTAAGAGGGTTTAAGCGAATTAAATGCCTTGTCATGCAACGCACTGAAAGCCAAATTGAAGTAACTACTCTACTCTTTCAAAGAATACACATATACTGTGCCTTTCTTAGGGTTCCATATGTGTGTTGCTATAGCTCGCAGTTCAGGAAGCTGTTCTTCACAGCAGCAGCAAACAGTTTGCCTAGTTAGCATGCATGCTCACTTTCACGCAGCTTATGGAAGACCGAGTCATTGTGTGCTTAAGAGCAATGTGTCAACGAATTCTGCGTGAGTGGCCATGAGGGCATTAGTGCCACTAAAACCTATTCGGTACCTACCAATTCATGATATTTCAGGTAAGTCACACACAGGTAGTAAAAGACCGTATGGGATTCCATGGGTAGAAAACGTGTTACACCGTCCGTGTAAGTGCTTTTGAAAGCAACCAGCATGGTCCATCCATCATCACCACATACACAAATAATTCACAAAATATTACAAGGACCGCCTACCATGATCAATTGAAATCCACTTCTTCATGAAAGGATGACACCAAACTATTGCGAATCAATAAAAGGGATAAGTCATGGTAACAATCAGAAGAGACACTTGTCAAGGTCAACGTGATACATGTGAGAGGCCTCTGTGTTTACTCAACTCCTTTTCTTAAACACACAAACCAAACTTTCATCTAGGCAGCTTAAGCCAGTACTACCTCACGTTCAAAATGTACTGAAAATGGGAAGCTATCCTCATATTCAGTAAGGGCAACCCCTGGATATGCTTTTACATTAAATGTAATTTATTTTCAAATTGGTTTCCCTGCAACACCCAGTGTTCATCCCAACAGGTACCCTCCTCAATGCCCATCACCCACTTTCCCCTCTCCCCAACCCCACGTCAACCCTCAGTCTGTTATCAGTATTAAAGAGTCTCTTATGGTTTGCCTCCCTCCCTCTCTATAACTATTTCCCCGCATCACCTCCCCCATGGTCTTCTGCTAAGTTTCTCAGGATCCACACGTGGATGAAAACATATGGTATCTGTCTTTCTCTGCCTGACTTATATCACGTAGCATAATACCCCCCCGGTTCCATCCACGTTGCTACAAATGGCCAGCTTTCGTTCTTTCTCATTGCCAAGTAGTATTCCTTGGTATACATCAACCACAACTTCTTTATCCACTTGTCAGTTGATGGACAGCTAGGCTCTTTCCATAAGTTGGCTGTTGTTGAAAGTAGTGCTATAAACATTGGGGTACATGCGCCCCTATGTCTCAGCACTCCTGTACCCCTTGGGTAAATTCCTAGCAGTGCTATTGCTAGGTGTTAAGGTAGATCTATTTTTAATGATTTGAGGAACCTCCACACTGTTTTCCAGAGTGGCTGCACCAGGATGCATTCCCACCAACAGTGCAATAGGGTTCCTGTTTCTCCGCATCCTCACCAGCATCTATAGTCTTCTAGTTTGCTCATTGTAGCCACTGTGACTGGCATGAGGTGGTATCTCAGTGCGGTTTTGCTTTGGATATCCCCGACGAGGAGTGCTGTTGATCATCTTTTCATGTGTCTCTTGACAATCTGGATGTCTTTTTTAGAACAGTGTCTGTTCAAGCGTTCTGCCCATTTCGTCACTGGATTCTTCGAATTCCGGGTGTGGAGTTGGTGATTTCTTTTTACAGGTTTAGGGTACTAGCCAATTCTCCAGTATGACTTTTGCACACATCTTTTCCCATTTGGTCAGTTGCCTTTTAGTTTTGTTGATTGTATCCTTCATTGTGGAGAAGTATTTTATTTTGATGAGATCCCAATAGTTCATTTTGCTTTTAATTCCCTTGCCTTTGGAGATGTGTCAGCTAAGAACTTGCTGACGCTGAGGTCAAAGAGGATGTTTCCTGCTTTCTCCACCAGGGTTTGATGGTTTCCTGTCTCACATTCACGTCCTTCAACCATTGTGAGTTTATTTTTGTGAGTGGTGTAAGAAAGTGCTCTAGTTTCATTCTTCTGCATGTTGATATTCACTTCTCTTAGCACCATTTGTTAAAGAGACTGTCTTTTTTTCCATTGGATATTCTTTCCTGCTTTGTCAAAGATTAGTTTGCCATATGTACGTGGGTCCAATTCTGGGGTCTCTATTCTAAGCCTTTAAGTCTATGTATTTGTTTCTGTGCCAATACCATGCTGTCTTGATGGTTATAGCTTTGTGGTAGCGGCTAAAGACTGACATTGTGGTGCCAGTGACTTTGGTTTACTTTTTCAGTATTACTTTGGCTATTCAGGGTCTTTTGTGTTTCCATACATATTTTATGATTGTTTGTTCCAGCTTGGAGAAGAGTGCTGGTGCAATGTGATTGGTGCTGCATATAATGTGAGGACTGCGTTGGGTCGTATTGACATGTCGCCAATATTTATTCTTCCAATCCACGAGCATGCAATGCTTTCGGTTTCTCTGTATCTTCGTCAATTTCCTTCACAAGCCTTCTATAGTTTTCAGAATACAGATCTTTTACCTCTGTGGTTAGCTTTATTCTTAGGTACGTTATGACTCTTGGTGCATTGTAAATGGGATCCGTTTCTTTATTTCTCTTTCTGTTGCTTCATTATTGGTTTATAAAATGCAACCAATTTCTGTACATTGATTTTGTACCCTGCAACATTGCTAAATTCATGTATCAGTGCTAGAGGACTTTTGATGGAATCTGTCGGAAATTCCATGTATAGTCTTATGCCATCTGCAAAAAGTGGAAGTTTGACTTCATCGTTGCAAATGATGATACCTTTAATTTCATTTACTGTCTGATTACTGATGCTAAGATTTCCAACACTATGTTCAACAACCGGAGAGAGAGTGGACATCTCTGTGTTGTTACTGAACTCAGGGGGAATGCTCTCAGTTTTTCCCCATTGAGGACGATCTTTACTGTGGGCTTCTGATTAATGGCTTTTATGATGTGTAAAGTAGTTTCTCTCTATCCCAACTGTCTTGAGGGTTTGTTAAGTAAGGATGTGGTATTTTCTCAACTACTTTTTTTCTGCATCTATTGACAGTGTACTATGGTTCTTATCTCTTCTTTTATTAATGTGATGTAGCACAATGATTGATTTGTGAATATGGCACTAGCCCTGCAGGCCAGGAATGAATCCCACTTGATCGTGTTGAATAATACTTTCTATATGCTGTTGAATGTGATTTGCTAGTATCTTGTTGAGAATTTCTGCACCCCTATTCTTCAGGGATATTGGCCTATAATTCTCCTGTTTTTCTGTGTCTCTGTCTGGTTTGGGAATCACCGTAATGCTGGCTTCATAAAATGAGTCTGGAAGTTTTCCTTTCATTTCCATTTTTTGGAAAAGCTTGGGAAGGATAGCTATTTTCTCTGCTTTAAATGTCTGCTAGAAATCGGCAGGGAAGCCACCTGGACCAGGACTCTTATTTATTGGGAGATTTTTGATAACTGATTCAATTTCCTCACTAGTTATGGGTCCGTTCACATTTTCTATTTATTCCCGTTTGAGCTTTGGAAGTGTGTGGGGATGGAGGCATTTGTCCATTTCTTCCAGGTTGTTCAGTTTGTTGGCAGAGAAGATTGTATAGTGTTTCCTGATGAATGCTTGAATTTCTGAGGGATTCTTTGTAATAATTCCATATTCATTCGTGATTTGACCTATTTGGGTCCCCTCTCTTTTCTTTTTGCGAAGCCAGGCTAGACGTTTATCAATTTTGTGTATTTTCTCAAAAACACAACTCTTGATTTCATTGATGTGCTCTACTGTTTTCCTTTAGACCCCGTATTGTTTACTTCTGCTCTGATCTTTATACTTTTTCTTCTTCTGCTCGCTTTGGGGTGTCTTTGCTGTCCTGCTTCTAGTTCCTTTAGGTGTGCTGTTAGATTTTGTATTGGGGATTTTTCCTGCTTCTTGAGATAGGCCTGGATAGCAACGTTTGTTATTGTAGTTTTTGTTGTTGTTGTTGTTGTTGTTGTTGTTGTTGTTGTTGTGTTTTGGTTTGTTTGTGTTGTTCTCTGTCAGGACTGCCCTTGCTGCATCCCGAAGGGTTTGCATTGTTGTATTTCATTTTCATTTGTTTCCTTATATCTTTTAATTTATTCTCAAATTGCCTGGTTGACCCATTTATTCATTGGTGGGATGTATTTTAACCTCCATGCTTTTGGAGATTTTCCATCTTTTTTTCTGTGTTTAATTTAATGTCCCTGCAATTACCACATTCTTCTCAACAAGGTTCTATATGTTTTTAATTAATTGTTTTCTATATTTTTGTGTCTCCAAATTTGTTGTGTAGACATTTAAAATTTTTAGCCCTTCCTGATGGAGAGGCCCTGGAATTAATATAGAAAGCCCTTCGTCATCTTTTGTTACAGCCTTTGATTTCAACTCTAGTTTGTATGACATAAGTTGGCTACTCCAGGTTTCTTTTGACCTCCAGTAGCATGACAGATAGTTCTGCATCCCCTCACTTTCAATCTGAAGGTGCCCTCATGTCTAAAATCAGTCCATTGTAGACAGCAAATAGATGGGTCTTGTTCTGTTTTTTGCTTTGTTTTTTCTATCCATTCTGTTATGCTATGATTTTGGTTGGAGCATTTAGTCCATTGAAATTCAGTGTTATTATGGAAAGATATGCGATTAGAGTCATTGTGATGTCTGTAGGTTTCATGCTTGCCGTGGTGCACCAGTTTCCTTTCCCACCAACAATGGGAGAGGGTTACTCTTTCTCCATATCCTCACCAGCATCTGTGGTTTCCTAAGTTGCTCATTTTAGCCACACTGATTAGTGTGAGGTGGTATCTCAGTGTGGCTTTGATGTGTATTTTCCTGATGATGAGTGATGGTGAGCATCTTTTCATGTGTTTTTGGGCCAACTGGATGTCTCCTTTGGAAAAGTGTCTATTCATTCCTTCTGCCCATTGTTTCACTGTGTTACATTTTCCAGGTGTGACTTGGGTAAGTTCTTTATACTTTTTATATACTAACCCTTTATCCAATATGTCATTCGCAAATATCTTCACTCCTTCCATCGGTTGCCTTTTATTTTTGCTGATTGTTTCCTTTGCAGTGCCGAAGATTTTTATCCTGACCGGGTCCTGATCATTCATTTTTGCTTTTCATTCCCTTGTCTATTCCCTTGTCTATTCAGACATGCCAAGGAAGAAATTGCTGCAGTTGAGGTCAAAGGTTTTTTTTCCTCTTTTCTCCTCTCGTGTTTTGATGGTTTCCTGTCTCACATTTAAGGCTTTCATCCATTTTGCATTTATTTTTGTGCACGTTGTAAGAAACTCATCTAGGTTATTCTTCATCATGTTACTGTTCAGTTCTCCCAGCACCCTTTGGAAAGAGACTGTCTTCTCTCCATTGGATTGTCTTTCCAGTTTTGTCAAAGATTAGTTCACCATACATTTCTGGGGTCCCTTCTGGGTTCTCTATGCTGTTTCATTGGTTCATGTGCCTGTTTTTGGGCCAATGTCATACTATCTTAATGATTACAGCTTCATAGGAGAGGCGAAAATCTGCGCTGCCTCCCACTTTGGCTTTCTTTTTTCCACATAACTTTGACTACTCTGGTTCTTTGGTTGTTCCGTGCAAAGTTTCAGATTGCTTGCTCTAGTCTGGAGAAGAATGTTGGTAAAATTTTGATTGGTATTGCATTTAATGTGTAGATTGCTTTCGGTAGTATTGACATTTTAACAGTATTCATTCTTCCACTCTATACGCATGGATTGTTTTGTTTTGTATTTTTCTGATTTTGTTGTGTCTTCATCATTTTCCTTCATACATTTCTATACTTTTCACTGTACAGATCTTTTACATCTTTTGTTAAGTTTCTTGATAGGTGTTTTAAGGTTCCTGGTGAATTTGTACCTGGCATTGATTTCTTGGCTTCTCTTTCTTTTGCTTCCTTATTGGTGTATAGAAATGCAATCAGTTTCTTTACACTGATTTTGTATCCTGTGAGTTTGGTCAATGCATGTATCAGATCTAGCAGCGTTTTCTTGGAATCTTTTGGGATCTCCGCGTTCAGGCTCATGTCATCTTTGAAAGGCCAAAGTTTGACTTTCAATGATATATGTTCAGCTAAGTGTAGTTAAAAAGAATTTACCCTTTGGGATCTATGTTAACTTCATAATTGCACAATAAGTGACAAATATGCAAGAACTGTGCATGTTATCCCACATTAGAATTGGTAACTGGAATCCAACTCTTTAAAACATATTGAATCTCTCATGATATGGATAGGAGTATGAAACATCTAAATTCACCCAGTGCACACGTGTGTATTTGTAAACACATATGCTAAACAGCAAAATTGTAATACTAGTGAGGTGTGCCAAATTTTACATGTTCATGGTACATGTAATATTCTTTTACCGTCTTTATGGTAGCAGCCCCAATAAGATATTTGGAATCAACGAGAGAATCCAGAACCTAGATGGTACATTCTCCATGCTCTATTCCGGCTTTCAAATAAATGAACAAATGGAATAAAAAAAATAGATTGCACTGGTAATCCTGTTTATTGCAATGGTGCAATAACTTTTTATGGACTCTAGCCATAATAAGAGTGCACGTGAATAGGTGTTGGAAATGACACACTTTATTTGACATGACCAAACTCACTAGAAACATATACTTTCCAAAACTTTTTAATATTCATTTTCAGACATTCTACAAGGCCTAATAACTTATTACCCACATTTAGAACAGCAAAGGTCGACATGGTGAACTTTGCATGTGTTACAATGGCTATCACATAATATTATTTGATATCCTAGAATTTGATACAACTATACAGCTGCACGGCTCATGCTAGGTATTTAAACCTTGACATAGTTTAGCTTCCTGTTTTTCATTATTTAATGGTTTTATTTTAAATTAGCTTTTGCTACAATCGCATAACTACTAACTTGGGTAATGGACATCCAAGGTTCCAGCTTATCTCTTTTGGTATCAGTGATGAAAATGAATCTCTAGTTCATTGACTTTTCAATTAACCATGGCTACGTTTTAGTTCTTTTATCACTGCAATAAAAACTTCTCTGTTGTCTTCTATACCTTTTTTGAAGCCCAGTGATTAATCTTATGACTATAATTCTACATTCTTGTTGTTATACTGCTTTTATCTATTTTGATCAATTCTTTAACGGTCAATTCTTCCTGGAATTTCATCTGAGGGGAATTCTTCCGTTTCATCATTTTGCATAGTTTTCTATCCCTTATTTGTTTTAACCTGGTTGTTGTTGTTGTTGTTGTTGTTGTTGTTGTTGTTGTTGTTGTTGTTGTTTTGCTTTGTTTTGTTTTGCTTTGTTTTGTTTTATGTGCTTGCACCTGAAAGCACTGCTACATTAAAGTGGGCTCATACCCTCTCCATGGCCTGGTACTTCAGGACGTGTGTTTTGTAAAGTGTTACTTGCTTCGTGTTGCTATGACTTTTCTTGTTTGATTTCTCATCTCAGAGTGATTTTTCAAAATCCCACGAGGTGTGATTTGATGTGTTCCTTGAAGTACCAAATGAAGTAATTGGAGGTTTGCACTATCTTGACAGGGGTTAAAACACCTTAAGTTGCCATGGATGGATGTTCTTGCCCTTCCCAACAATGGGGGTTACTCCTGGTAGTGAGATCCTGGAGATGTGATGGCGCCAAAGCCCCAGCTCCACACAGACAGCTCCTCTGAAGAGCTCTAGGCAGCTGCACTTATGAAAGCCGCTCATTTTTTGATTTCCCAGAGGTTACCTTGGGCAAAATTGTGGATTTTTTAAATTACCTGGCCCCATCGATTTCTTCTACCAGGCAGATCTTAGATTGTAGGCAAATGATACCTCCAAGTTTGCTTTTCCAATTTGTAAAGGGATAGTGTAAGGCCTATGTCCAGTATAGTGGTGAGATTATAGGTAATGCCTGTAAAACGTGTGGAAAAACTCCTGGCACATTACACTTCATAAACACTGTATTTTGTTTTGATTTCCTCATAGTTGTCACTGCATCCATACAAACCGTATCTCCAGGGTGGGGTCTTATGTAGGTCAAAATGTAAGCTATACCATAGAAGCTATCAACGAGGCAAAATGTTTCTCCTATGCTTGAGGACGTGACCCTTCCCTTTTTTGTATATGTAGACTACATTTGGTGGTGGAGATTATTGAAGACTTGAATGTATATTGCAGGCTACCACACCAGGAGATAGTTAAATATTCCCTATTTCAGGCATCGTGGATACACATATTGAACACCTTAGGTGTCCGGTGCTATTAGGTCCAAGTACACAGTGATAATCCAACATGCACGCTCCATATATACAGGATGTTTCAAACCTTCGCTACAAATGGTACAGGTGTAATTACAACGTGTGGCAAATGCTGTTAAAAAAAAGACTAAATGTTATGAGAAGGAATGGCACAGGGGACAAAGTGTAGATTAGAGGATTGGCCAACAAAGGTTTCTTGGGGAGAAAAGTCCTTTTTTCAAACTTGGACCTGTAGCAAGAACTGGTAAGGAAACTAGCGAACACAAAATGCTTTCTAAGCGGAACCTACGTGGGACTAAATTGAGCAACCAGGAGAAGAGACCGTCCCGGTCTCCTAGTGAAAGGAGAATGAGGAAAGATGGCATTAGAGGGGTGACAAGGCAGGTCTGCCAACGTGTGATGGTCACGTTACAGATTCTATGTGTCATTTTGAGTACAGTGGAGACTAGAGGGTTGTCTTAAGCAGAGGAATGCACGGCTCAGATTCAGGATTTTTGGATTGCATTCCGGATGCAGTGAAAAGAATGAACTGGGATTTTGGTGGGAAGGGAAAGGCAGCATGGGGCTAAGAACGAGAAAGGCGAGTAGGCAGAAGGTGGTGAGAAACTAGCTGGCTCGGCATACGTTGGAGGTGGAGTTGAGAGCCCCTGCTGCTGAGTGGATCACAGGAAAGACGTTGAGGAGGGGAGGACTGACAATGAGTCTCTTTCCCTCTTGAGCAACTGAAGAAAATGCCCCATTAAGAGAGAAACACAAGAGGGGTCTTAAGTTGGTCATGGATTTCAACTGATTGTTGATTAGGTATTAATTCATAAGCTTAGAGAAGTTTGCTTAGAATTTTATCTTTTCATTGTTTTGTTTCTACAAATTGCTTCGTTATTACCATCTTGAGGTTCTAACGGATGGTCTCCAATTCTTCGCTGTCACCAAGACCTTCTTACATAAGAGTATGGACATGATGGGTTATGTAGGTATATCATCTTCTACCCAGTCTTTGTCATCGTCACAAATACTTAATGGCCACTGTTGTAGAAGAACCTCAAGCTCCAACAGGGTTGTTCTCACTGTTCTCGGAATGCCTGCCCCTCCTTTATTCCCGCACATTTGCTTTTGTCGCCTTTGTCCTCCTCCTTTCTGCCTGCCAATTAGAAATTCGGTCATCCTTTAAGATCCTTTGTGCTATTCCTCTGAGACGCCTTTACTGATCAACTCGGCTCAGTGGACTTCTCCTGCTACATGACACTTGACCTTGAAGTCTCACTGTGCTTTGCATGGTGTTTGGGTTTTTTCTACCCTCAAATATTGAAAGTTTCCTGAAGGCAAGGATGAAGCCTTGCATGCTTTCAGAAACTATTGTAAACACTCAAACATGGTCAAAGTTTAGAAATCTTTCTTGGTGAAGTGGTTGAGTCAACGTCAAATCAGGTGTGAGGGGAGTCTGCTGAAGGAATAACACTGGACTGTTTGAAAATATCCTTGATATGTTGAATGGACCTAATAAATTTATGAATTGACACATATTATTTATTTAACTGATACTAGACTAAATCATTTATTTGAAACGTTACTTTATGATTACGGTGGTCTTAAAGTTTATTGCAGAAAATTTAGGAACCAAGCAAGCAAGAAAGAAAAATGGTCATAATTCAAAAACCTGGAGATAACCATATAAACACCTTTTTTATGTTTATGTAGTTTTGTAGATAGAGAGAGAACGAGAGAGAGATGAGCAAGAGTGGGGGATGGGAGGAGAGAGAGAGATAGAGAGAATCATAAACAGGCTCCACGCTGTCAGTGCAGAGCTCAATGTGGAGCTTGATGGCACACACTCTGGAATCCTAACTGAGCTGGAATCAAGAGCCAGATGCTTAACCGACTGAGCCATTCAGGCGCCCCTGGAGGTAAGCACCTCTAACACTGTGGTATAATCGTCAGGGAAGAGGTATATGTACATGCATTACCCAAAATTAGCTATGTAGCTGTGAATCCCCTCTTTGGTTCTCTAGTGATACGAGCATTTCGCTAGGTCACAAATGTTCTGCAGGGCTATGAATTGTAAAGGCCACATAGCATGCCATAACTTATTTAAACACGGCTATTGATCATTTAGGATGTCCCATTTTCTCTCTTCAGTTAGTTGCTACAACTAGAATTAGGTTTCATTGTGTAGACACAGTTTAGTAAATGTCAATGAAAAAATAAAAAGAACTGCAGCCTGTAATGTGAGGCGGAGGAACAGGTATGATCAGATTTGGCTTCACCTTGTCTACTGCTGGAGGTCTTTACACCCTTCTCTCCCTCATCCTCTTTTTCTCCTCCTTGACCCACAACCTCCACCTCTTTATTCCTCCTTCTTCTCATCCTCGTTTCTCTGTCTATGCTGGCCTCCTTGCTTCCCATCAGTACACACGTTCACTCTCCTGCCTTCGGGAATTCATGGGTCCTTCTGCCTAGATCACCTTCCTGTCAGCAGGTAGTTCTCTCATTTCCGTGAGGTATTTACTCAACTGACACCTTTTTCAGTAGGGCCCTCTGTGTCGAGTATTTCACCCTGTCTAGTATTTCACAGCCCCTCCCCCAATGCTTGTATCCTCTCCAAGATGTATTTACTTGTTTTTTCCCCATTCATTATTCTCTACCATAGTTTCTAGTTCCATTATCTTTGTCAGTCTCCCCCACTGGACTATTAAGCACCAAGAGCGCAGTGGTCCTTGCTCCTTTGGTTCACTAGTGGATCCTCAGGGCAAAGACTGTGTTGTCTCATTCGAAATGCTCCAAAATCATTTATTTAATGATTCAATGAATCAACATCACTCCTTCTTTCTTAAGAGTTTTATAAGTTTATACTCTACACTTACATCTATGATCCATTTGAGTGAATGATTGTATAAGTGATGAATTTAGGTCAAGGCTTCTTTTAATTAATTAATTAATTAATTAATCAATGAGCCGATTGATTAAACAATTAATTACTTAGTTAATTGATGACTATTGCATACGAACACTTAATTGTTCCAGTAACATTGGGAAAGACTATCTCCCTCTTTCTGTTAGGTTGGCTATATATCATTATCAGAAGTTGGGTGAGGATGCTTGTTTATGGGGTCAGTTTCTGGATTCTCTGTTCTATCTCTTGATCTGTGTGTCCATCTTTCCTCAATATCACACTGCCTTGATTACTGGACGTTTATAGCAAGTCTTAAAATGGTGCAACATGAGTTCTCCAACTTGGTTATTTTTCAGAGCTGTTTGGCTGTTCTCGTTCCTTTGTCTTTTCACACATATTTTAGAATGAGCTTGCTGAAATCCACAAAAAAAAATCCTGGGATGTCGACTGGGATTATGTTCAATCTCTAGATCAAGTTGATAATTGACATCTTAGTAGTGAGGCTTCCATGGATAGATATGGCATATCTGTACATTTATTTATATCTTCCTTGATTTTACCCAATCAGCCTTCTGTGGCTTTTCGCGTACAGATCCTGTGCATGGTTGTTAGAGTTAAATGTAAGTATTTCAATGTTTGGTGTGGTTTTAAATGGTTCTTTAAAAAACCGTTCATATTCTAATAGTTCTTTGCTTCTGTATAAAAATTAGTCTGAGTTTTATATATTGACCGTGTATTCTGAGGCTTATTTAATTATGTTTGAGTTGTAGAAAACTAATGTATACTCCTTACAATTTGTTTCATGTTGATAATCACATGATTTAAGAGTTGAGGCAGTTTTCAGGGCACCTGGATGGCTCCATCAGTTGACTACCTGACTGCTGGGTTCAGCAGGTCAGGTCATGGTCCAATGGTCAGGGGATTGAGCCCCGTTTTGGGCTCTGTGCTAAGCTTGGAGCCTGCTTAAGCTTCTCTCTCTGTCTTTCTTTCTGTCTCTTTCTCTCCCCGTCTCTGCTCATTCTCTCTTTCCAAAATACGAATTGAAAAATCAATAAATAAAACAATCGAGATACTTTTTATTTTTACTTTTTCCAATGCGAAGGCCTTTTCTGTGCCCGTTTCTGCACATGCCACGCTTATCATCAGGGGAGGTACTGGTGTTTATGTCGATTTGTACACAGAACTGGCTGATTCCCTGCTTTTGTTGTCTCCTTCCTTGGATTTCTGCCAAACTTTCCCCAATCAAACTAGGATTCAGAGGGAACCTATTCTAGTTTCGGTTCAAGATGGCTGTGTAGGAAGGACTTGAACTCAACTCCTCCAAGGTGAAAGAAGGTTTCAACTACCTCCACATCGACCTTAAACCTTCTAATTGATTAACTTTTTCTTTCCAGCTTCTCTCTTTCTTTATGTTTATTTATTTTGAGACAGAGGGAGACAGAGCGCAAGTGGGGGACGGACAGAGAGAGAAGGAGACATAGAATCTGAAACAGGCTCCAGGCTCTGAGCTGTCAGCACAGAGCCCAATGCGGGGCACGAACCCAGGAGCCATGAGATCATGACCTGAACTGAAGCGGATGCTTAATCAGCTGAGCCACCCAGGCGCCCCCTCCCCATCTCAGCTTATCTCTTAATTCAGGATCCTGAAAGCAAAGTATCACCTCATGGGAACTGAAAGTACCCCTCTAGCAATAAGGACTCCCTGAGCCAATAAGACTCCACCCTCAAGCCCAAGACAATGACCAACCTGACCTTAGTGACCACCTGTGTGTACCTACCTCCTTTTGTCCCACGTTTTCCTTACATAAACCTGGAGGTATTTTCAGCACTTTACAGAGAGTCTTTGATGTGAGTCTGCTGTATCTCTGGTGTCGGCCTCTGAATAAGTTCCCCATTATTTTTCACCTCCACTAGTTCCTTTGAATTGCGATTTTATCAGTAATGAGTAGCCAAACCTCACCTTTTTTGCGTCTCCTGGAGCGAGGTGCTCTTGTGCCTGAACTCCTGGGCTACATTTTCTGGTGAACCAGGCCGAAGGTGTCTTCCAATTTGTCCAGCTCCCCGGGGATTGCACCTATTGATATAACAATTCCTCCTGAGGAGCTGAGGACTGACTGCACAGATGGTGCCTAACAAAACATAGAAAATCAAAACACAACAGAAGACAGTGAGACAGTAACAAAGGAAACACTCACCCCTAATGATGCCAAGGGCAGTTGGGGAAGGACCAGAAACAGACTCCTCTGTCCTTGGGCAGAAAACAGGAAGAAAAAAAACCACTGCTGTTTGAAAAGAACAACTGTCATATAAAAGAGAGCTTTAGAACTCTGTCAATGTGAGAGGAGCCACAGGAGTTCTCTCTGGGTCATAGAGATGGGAGAGAGGCAGGGGTACATTTTACATCCACATTTTTTCCTGTTTACTTTTTTTTGAGAAGCAGAGAATACAAGCAGAGCAGGGGAAGAAACAGGGGGACAGAAGATTCAGGGAAGGCTCTACACTGACAGCATCCAGTCCAAAATGGTTCTCAAATTCATGAACAGTGAAATAACGACCTGAGCTGATGTCAGATACTCGATCCACTGAGCCACCCAGCTGCCCCACATTCTCCATCCACCTTAAATGCATACACCAGAGCAGGGTCCAGTTGCTGTACCTGGCCTGCTGCCTCAGTAAGTTTCAGGCCCACAATACACACCAGCCCCAATTGCACTGGACACACACACACACACACACACACACACACACACACACGACATGCTTTCCCCCCCTTAATCAATGCAGTTGAAAGAGCAACTAGCATATAAAAAGAGCCATTCGTGGACTGTAACCAACCTCAGCTCACACGGCCCCTACAGGGCACCCTATTCGTGGAAAGTCCTGGTACACCCTAATTTATATCCACCTCAGCTGCAACTATATTGGCAAGGTATCCTCTGCATGTATAGCCCCAGGTGCCTTCAGCTTGTACGCACTTTAGCTTCACCTATCTTACCCAGGAATCGTCTTCATAGAGAGATCAAGGACATCGTGACCCCCAGACTGCTTATGTTCTAGCCACCTGGTACAGGGTACCTGTACACAGCACCCCAGCATGCCTCAACTTGTATTCATTTCAGCTTCAGCTGTCCTGACAGGGTACCCTCAACACACAGAATCCTGGGACACCCCAGTCTGCGTTCACGTCAGCTTTAATATCCTGACAGGGTGCCTGCTATGTAGAAAGCCCCAGGATCCCCGGTCCATGCAAGCCATGGCTTCAGCCAGCCAGCAAATGTCACCAACTTGCACACAGGGTCTACTCATGGGGACAATCATGTATAAGACAATTCCTTCAAGTGTAGGAGAAGTAGCTTCTCTGCCAGTCTATAGAAACAAATGCAGATAGAGAAGCAAAATGGAGAGACAGGGAAATATGCTCCAAAAGAAAGAACAATAAAAAA
>NW_024420542.1:0-5051 GCF_014898765.1 Herpailurus yagouaroundi
CCCTCACTGCCCCAGGCTCTGTTGGATTCCCCCCCTCCCCCACCAGCCGGCCTTCCTCAAGTTCTGAACCCAGGCATCAGGCATTGGGTTGCCACCAGGTCCTGCAGTCTGGACCTGGCAGAGGTGGACTAGTAATATTGGTAAATATATATATATATATATATATATATATATATATATATATATTATTTGACAATAAGGTACACATCCTCCCTCTGGGACTAGCGGTGTGCATCCAAATCATAGGTTACTCTCCTCCTCTCCACAACCAATCTGAGGAATCCAGAAGGTAGGTGGGCCCTTTCAAACACCCTAGTCTTCTCTTACATGAAATTCAAAGACTTTTTCTTGACCCAGCTTTCTTTTAATTCTGAAGAGATGGCAATTAGTAATTGAAGGCATAATAGTCCTATAGGAAATTGACCTATATGACGGATGGACATGATTTCATCCATCCGTATCCCTAAAGCACATTTCATTGGAAATATTAGCCAAGGATACACACTGTACATTCACAACAGATGTGTAGCTCCCTGTAAGTTGCATTCTGGCGTGGTCACCTATGTGTCATCAAAGATATTATTCGTGACTTTTCAGATAAGCTTTCAACACCAAGAAGGTGATGTTAGAGAATCTGGTATGAATGGAAATTCGCAGATTCTAAATGAGGAATGATTTTTCATTTTTAATGTTTCTTTTTTTGAGAGAACCCGAACTGGGGAGGGGGATAGAGTGGGAGACACTGAATACGAGGCAGGCTCGAGGCTCTGAGCTCTCAGGACAGAGCCTGATGCAGGGCTCAAACTCATGGACTGCAAAATCCTGACTTGACTCAAAGTCGGACGCTAAACCGACTAAGCCACCCAAGCGCCCCAGGAAGGATAGTTTAGTGGCAAAGAAGAAATGAAAGAGAGTGTAAAGGATGTCTATTTTTAATGGAACTATTGTTCACACATTTGTTGTGTTAGTTTTAGGCATACATTGTAGTCATTCCATATATCTATACATTATGTTGTACTCCACCACAAGTGTAGCTATCCTGTGAAAGCATGCAACAATATTGTTACAAGATTGACTCCATTCCATTGGCTGTCCCTTGTATCCCTAGGACTCATTCACTCCATAGCTGGACGCCGGTATCTCTCTCTCTCAAAGGTATCCGTTCTTTATCTAACGTAAGTATTTTGGTGGTAAACAAAATCACCTCTTGTTCAGCATATGCAAATCAGTGGTCTCTTTTTCTGTGAATATTGCTCCATACATTACAAATGATGTCGTTATGTTAATAAATTCGGTTTCATTCTTCACTCACAAGAAAGAGAAGGAAAAGATTTTGTGTCCCAGGCCCTGTTTCTAAAACCTTCCCAACGAGGAGAACAGGCTTAATTGCCCAGAGCACCTTCGGTCTCTCAGCGGAGCAACCAGGGCCTTCAACATTGAAGGGATTCCCATGGTGGCCAGCAGAGAGAGCTCAAGAACCACAGACCCCCGAGGGGCGGGTTCCTCTGCTGGGCAGTGATAGCCAGCAGAGGGCGCACCATCTGCTTTTCTGACCCAGGGCACCTCGGAGCAGGAAGGGCTTCGATTGCTCTCAGAGGACTCAGGCCTCTGCTGGTGCCTCAGTACAGAGAGCAGAGCTGCATTTCCAGCAGGTTCTGCCACCCGCCCCAGGGGAGACCTTGGGAGCTTAGCAGCAACGTGGCATCTCCTGAGTCGCCAGAGAGAAGCTGCCTTGTGGTACTGAGTGCTGAGGAGGGGGCGCCGGGTGGCTTCCCTGGTCAAGCTGGTTGCTGAGCTGCACAGGCCTTTGCATTTTCTGGGCTGTTCCCGTGTGTCATGCCACCCCTTCCCGGACAGTTTTTGAACAAGACGTATTTTACTAAAGGACTTGTGGATGGCGGGGTCCCACGACATCACCTCATAGATGCAGTCGATGGTTTGTTCCAGATCCAGGCTTGTTTCCGGGAAGGAACCCTAACAGAAATTCAGAAGCACGGGAGCTGCATTCAATGAGGACGTGGATCCATGAAATGCTCGTCTCACGACCTTCTAGAAGAATGAGCTGGGACCCATGTTCCGAGTCCTGCTGGAACCAGAGACCAAGGTAAGGGCACAAACTGTCCCACACATCATACATGCTTTTTTAAAAATTTCATGGTTATTTTTCCAACCTAGTGAAGTGATTGAACACTACAGAAATCCCGGTAGGTAAGTCTCATTCACCTTATGTTATCTTTTCATTTAAATTCCACTGAGTGAAGACACAGTGTAATATTAGTTTCAGGGGTCCAATGTAGAGCAACACTTCCACACGTCAGCCGGTGCTCATCCCAGGTGCACTTCTTAATCCCCATCAGCTGCTTCACCCATTCCCTCACCTCGCTGTGGAACTCCTCAGTTTGTTTGCTAGTTAAGAGTCCGTTTGTCTCCTCCCCCCGCCCCTTTGTTTTGTTTTCTTGCCATGTGTTAGTGATATCATCGGGTATTTGTCTTTCTCCAACAGGCTTATTTCACCCAGCATAACATTCTCTCTCTCCATCCACCTCGTGGCAAATGGCAGGATTTCATGTTTTTACGGCTAAATCATAGTATATTCCATAGACCACATCTCAATTTATTCATCCGTTGATGGGTGCTTGGATAGTTTCTGTCATTTGGCTGTTGTAGAAAATGCTGCTGTAAACATCACGGTGCATGTATCCCTTTGAAGATTTTGTATTCTTTGTGGAAATACCTTGTAGTGAAGTTGCTGGATTGTAAGGTACTTCTATTTCCAGTTGTGTTGTGTTTTTTGACATCTCCATGTGGTTTTCCAGAGTGGCTGCACCAGTATGCATTCCTACCCACAGTGCAGGAGGGTTATTCTTTCCCCACATCCTTGGCAACACCTGCTGTGTCATCCTTCATTGACTTTAGTCATTGTGACAGATGTGATGTGTTCTCTCATTGTCCTTTTGAATTGTATTTCCCTGAAGATCAGTATTGTTGAGCATTTTTTCATGGGTCTGTCGGCTATGTATATGTCTTCCTTCGGGAAATGTCCACTCGTATCCTCTGCCCATTTTTACTCAGATTTCTCATTTTTTGGGTGCTGTATAACTGTATATATTTTGGGCACTAACCCTTTATCCGATGTCGTTTGCAAATATCATTCTGTTGATGTTTTCGTTTTGTTGATTATTTCCCTGGTGACGGAAGGTTTTAATTTTTATAAAGTCTCATTATTTTTGCTTGCGTTTCCCTTACCTCTAGAGATATATCTACAAAGACGTTTGTACAGGCAATGTCAAGTAAGATACTACCCGTGTCATCCTCTGGGATTTTTATGGTTTCAGGTTTCACATATAGGTCTTTGTCCATGTTGGATTTATTTTTGTGTATGTTGTAAGAAAGTGGTCCATTGTTTTTGTTTTGTTTTGCAGATTGCTGTCCTGTTTTTCCAAAACCATATATTGAGGAGCCTTTTTAAAAATTTATGTATTTATTCTTGAGAGAGAGAGAGAGAGAGAGAGAGAGAGAGAGCATGCAGAAGAGGGGCAGAGATATACGGAGAGAGAGAATCCCACGCATGCTCTGCACTGCCCTGAGATCATGACCTGAGCTGAACCCACCATCACACGCTTTCGTGACTGGGCCACCCATGTGTCCCAAGACGATGTTTTTTTTCCATTGGATGTTCTTTCCTGCTTTGTTGAGAATTAATTGACCAAAGAGGTGTGAGTTTATTTCTGGGTGTCCATGCTATTGATCTATGCATATGAGTTTGTTGAGGTTGTTATTTTTTGTTGTTGTTTTGTCAGTACTGTTCAGTACGGACATATTGATCATACTGTTCTGATCAGTATAGCTTTGTAATATAACCTAAAGTCTGGAATTGTGATGTCTCCAGCTTTGCTTTTCTTCTACAAGTTTGTGTTGGCTGTTTGTGGACTTTGTCATTCCATACAAATTTTGAGATGATTTGTTCTTGTTCTGTGACAAATGTTTTTGTTAGTGTGATATCCCTATCACACTTCATTTCATTTTATGTGTAGATTGCTTTGAGGAGTGTAGACATTTTAACAGTATTTTATGCTTCCCATCCATGAACATGAAATGTATGTCCATTTCTTTGTGTCCTCTTCCATTTATTTCATCAGTGTTTCATAGCCTTTAGAGTACAGGTCTTTCACCTCTTTGGTTAGGTTTATTCCTGGTTTCTTGTGGTATTTGTGAGCCTGTCAATGGGATGGATCCCTTACTTTCTCTCTGTGTTAATTCATGATTTGTTAGAAATTCAATACATCTGTGTTCCTTGATTTCTGTAGATTGTGACCTGTCGAATTCACATATCGATTCTAGCCATTTTTAAGGGAGGGTTTCATATTTTTTATAGAATCTATCATGTCAGTTCCAAACAGCAGAGTGCTACTTCTTCCTTACCGATTTGGATGCCTCTTATTTCGTTTTGTTGTCTGAGTGCTGTGGTTAGGGTTTCCTGTACTATGTGGGATAACAGTGGGGAGAGGGGTCATTCCTATCTTGTCCCTGACTTTGGAAGAAAAACTTTCAATTTTTACCCATGGAGGATGAGAGGAGCTGTGGGTTTTTCATAGACGACCTTTATTATGTGCAGTTAGGTTGAGTCTCCATGTACTTTGCTGAGGGTCTTTATCATGAATGGATGTGACATTTTATCAACTAGTTTTCCTGCATCTGTTGAAAGTATCCTATTGTTCTTACCCTTTCTTCTATTACTGTGGTGCAGCATGTTGATTGATATGTGAATGTGAAACCACGCTTGCAGCCCAGGAATATATCCCACTTGATTATGGTAAATGATTCTATCCATGTAGTGTTGACTTTCATTTGAAGGTATTTTCATGAGAATTTCGGCATACATAGTCATCAGGCTATTGCTCTGCAGTTTTATTTAAAATTTTTTCAACATCTTGTTCAATGCTTCTTTCCTTCCTTAGATAGAGTACATAAAAGTGAGGGAGGGGCAGAGAGACAGGGAGAGAGAGAATCCTGGCCATGCCCCACACTGTCATGGCAGGGCCCAACGTGGG
>NW_024420542.1:5061-7280 GCF_014898765.1 Herpailurus yagouaroundi
AATTACTGATGGGGTATCTTTCTGTTTTCAGATTTTAGGTATCTTCCTGTTTCAGTGTTTGTAGTGTGTGTGTTTCCAGGAATTTGTCCATTTTTCTATGAGTGTCTAATTTGTTGCCTATAGTTGTTCATAATATTATCTTCTAATTGTATTTTTGTGGTGTTGACTGTCATTTCTCCTCTCTTATTTCTGATTTAATTTCTTTGAGTCCTTTCTGTCTTCTTTGTGAAGAGTCTGCCTAGGAGGTTTTCAAGTTGATTACTGCTTTCAAGGAACCAGCCCCTGGTTTCATTGATTTGGTCTAGTGTCTTTTTGGCTTCTATATTCCTTATTTCTGCCCTAAACTCTATTATTTCCTTCCTTCTGCTGTTCTTTTTCTCATTCCTTTAGGTGTAAGTTAGGATTCTTTGAGATTTTTCTTGCTCTTTAAGGTAGGCTTGTATTGCTAGATACTTCCATCATAGACTGCTTTTGCCGCATTCCAAAGGGTTTTACCAGTGTATTTTCATTTTCATTTGTTTCAGTGTATTTTCTCATTGATTTCCTGTTTGACCCATTCATTTAGTAGCATGTTACTTAACCTCCCTTTATTTGTGGCCTTCCCGCCCCCCCCCCTCCCGCCCGCCCTCTTTTTGTGGTTGACTTCAAGTTTCCTAGCTTTGTGGTTAGAAAAGATGCCTGGTCTGATCTCTGTCGTTGGGTACCTCTTGAGGCCTGATTTGTGACCTAGAATGTGATCAATTCTGGAGAACGCCCCAGGTATGCTTGAAAAGAATGTGTACTCTGCCATTTTAGTATGCAGTGTTCTGAATATATCTGTTAAACCCTTCTGGTCCAGTGTGTCATTCAAAGCCACTGTTTCCTTGTTGACTTTCTGTTTCTAGGTTCTGTCCATTGATGTGAGTGATGTGTTACAGTCCTCTACTATCATCATATTATTATAAATGACTTCCTTTACAGTTGTTTCTAAATGTTTTGTATACTTGGTGATCGCATGTTGGGTGCATCAAAATTTACAACCATTGGATCTTCTTGTTTGGCTGTCCCCTTTAGTATGAGATCGTGTCTGTCTTCATCTCTTGTTATACCTGTATGTATGTATGTATGTATGTATGTATGTATGTATTTTAAGTCTTAGTTGACATACAGTGCATTCTCGGGTTTAGGAGTAGAATTCGGTGATTCATCCTTTACATACAACACCCAGTGCTCATCACAACAGGTGCTCTCCTTAATACTCGTCCTCCATCTAGCCCAGCGCTGACCCATCTCCCTCCATCAACTTTCACTTTTGTTTTTCTCTAACATTAAGAGACTCCTGTGGTTTGTTACCACGCTTCTCTTGTCCTGACTCCTTCCCTAGTTTTCATGTGTTTTGTTTCTTAACTTCCACATGAGTGAAATCATATATGTGTCTTACTCTGATTGACATATTTCACGTAGCATAATACATTCGAGCTCCATCCACATCGTTGCAAATGGCAAGATTTCATTCTTCTTGAAGCTGAGTTACATTTCATTGTACATACATATGTGTATATATATGAACATACACATATGTCCATATGCATATACATACGTATACATACACTCACACACCACAACTTCTTTACACCTTCATCAGTTGATGGATACTTGGGCTTTCTCCATAGTTGGGCTACTGTGGATAATTCTGCTATAAATATTGGGTACATGCAATGTTACTATTAGGTATTTACCCAAAGGGTACCAAAATAGAGTCTCTGTTTTAAAGTTTATTTTGCATGATTTAAGTATTGGTACTGGCTTTCTTTTGACATGATTGGCATGATAAATGTTTCTTCATTCCCTCACTTCAAATCTGCAGGAGACGTGGGGCGCCTGGGTGGCTCAGTCGGTTAGGGGCCGACTTCGGCTCAGGTCATGATCTCGCGGTCCGTGAGGTCGAGTCCCGCGTCAAGCTCTGTGCTGACAGCTCAGAGCCTGGAGCCTGTTTCAGATTCTGTGTCTCCCTCTCTCTGACCCTCCCCCGTCATGCTCTGTCTCTCTCGGTCTCAAAAATAAATAAACATTAAAAAAAATTAAAAACAAATAACAAATCTGCAGGAGACTTCAGTCCAAATAAGGCTTTGTAGGCAGCATCTAGATAGACATTGTTTTTTGTTTGCTTGTTTGTTTGTTTGTTTTGTCCATTCTGACGCCCTATCCAATGTCTTTGGATTGGAGCATTTAGTCCGTTT
>NW_024420543.1:0-1286 GCF_014898765.1 Herpailurus yagouaroundi
GAAGCCAAACCTCTTTCTGACCAATGAGATTCCAACTGGCTATTGTTGATAGTGATGCTATAATCATGGGGGTGCATGTGTCCCTTCTAAACAGCACACCTGTATCCCTTGGATAAATACCTAGTATTGCAATTGCTGTGTCATAGGGTAGTTCTCTTTTTAGCTTTTTGAGGAGCCTCCATCCTGTTTTCCAGAGTGGCTGCACCAGCTTGCATTCCTCCATTCAATTTTTAGTGGGATGTTCTTTAGTCTACAAGTATTGGTTATCTTTCCCAATTTTTTCTTGTGGTTGATTTTGAGTTTCATAGCATTGGGGTCTGAAAGTATGTATGGTATGATCTCTATCTTTTTGTACTTGTTGAGTACAAGGAAACATAAAATTATTTATGTTTATTTTAGACAGAGCGTGAGTGGAGGAGGGGCAGAGAGAGAGGGAGACACAGAATCCTCAGGCTCTGAGCTGTCAGCACAGAGTCTGACACAGGGCTCAAACTCACAAACCACGAATTGACCACCTGACCTGAAGTTGGATGCTCAACTGACTGAGCCCCCAAGCACCCACTTTAATGAAATTTTAAATGATACCCTTCAAAGTGCATTTGCTACCTTGCAAACTCAGAGAAAGAAATGTGAAGAATCAGGAAGTGGTAAGGGTTGGCTGCTGAGTTTTAACGTATTTTGGCTTTGGAGGCTTTTTGTTCATTGGGTGAAGTGAGCACAGCATATTTGCTTGCCCTTTACCACAGTAGAGAGTGGGCCTCTGGGAGCCAAACCTCTTTCTGACCAATGAGTTGGAATTTTACTGGGACTGCCAAAATGAGTTTTGTTATTTCAGGGACCACGAGTTATCTTTTATTTTCACAACTATGTAATTATCACATCATTCAACTCTGCCCTCCAAGATATGTAGAAAATACGCAAATATAGTTGAGAGAGAAAGGGTGATAGCCAAAGTGTATAATCCTTTCCCTTTTAAAAAATATGTCTAAGGGGCGCCTGGGTGGCGCAGTCGGTTAAGTGTCCGACTTCAGCCAGGTCACGATCTTGCGGTCTGTGAGTTCGAGCCCCGCGTCGGGCTCTGGGCTGATGGCTCAGAGCCTGGAGCCTGTTTCCAATTCTGTGACTCCCTCTCTCTCTGCCCCTCCCCCGTCATGCTCTGTCTCTCTCTGTCCCAAAAATAAACGTTGAAAAAAAAATTTAAAAATATGTTTAAATTATTCTTCATGATTTTTTTTTTAATTTTAGTGAGGGGGGCATGCAAGCAGGGGAGAGGGGCAGAGGAAAAG
>NW_024420543.1:1296-4005 GCF_014898765.1 Herpailurus yagouaroundi
CTCTTGACTAGACAGTTCCGCAGGGCTTCACTTCGAGTGGCAGTCGTTTCAAGTCTCATTTACCGAGCGGATCGGAGCAGACCTAGATAAATCTCAGCACATTCTGGCCAAGGAACATACATTGCCCATAGAAGTGGCCTGAAGAATAGTGCAGCAAGAACACAAAACAGTGCATGCAACACACACCACAGACACTCCCTGATGTGCCAGGCCCTGGACACTAGATGACCTCCTCTTCATAAAGCCATTCATCTCACAGGCAGGTAACACAATGAGCTTTTGTAACACTGAGAAGCAAATACTCAGCCAACATTCCAAGACAAGAGGAATGCATCCCAAATGAAAGAACAAGATGAGGTCATAGCCAGAGAAATGGAAGGAACACTTCCAAACTCATTCTATGAGGCCAGCACGGCCTTGAGTCCAAACTGGACAAAGACCCCACCAAAAAGGAAAACTACAGACCAATTTCCCTGATGAACCTGAATGTAAAAATTCTCAACAAAAATTAGCAAACCGGATCCAACAATACATACAGATAATTATTCACCACAATGAATTGGATTTATTCCTGGGATACACCACCGATTCAATATCTGCAAATCAACTGATGTGATACATCACATTGATAAAAGAAAGGATAACAACCACATGATCTTCTCAATAGATGCAGTAAAAGCATTTGACAAAATGCAGCATCCTTTCTTGATGAAAAGAAAGCACTCACGAAAGGAGGGATAGAAAGATCTTGCCTCAATATCAGTATGTCCAGATACAAAAGTCCCACAGCTAATATCATCTTCAACGAGGAAAAACTGAGAGCCTTCCCCCTAAGGTCAGGAACACGACTGGGATGTCCACTCTGACCACTGTTATTCAACATACTGTTGGAAGTCCTAGCCTCAGCAATCAGACAACAAAAAGAAATACAAGGTGTCCAAATTGGCAAGTAGGAGTCAAACCTTCCCTCTTCACAGGCGTGATACATTCCATGGAAGATCCAAAAGACTCCACCGAAAAACTGCTAGGAGTGATACAGGAATTCAGGAAAGTCTCCGGATATAAAATCAGTATACAGAAGTTGGTTTCATTTCTATACACTAATAATGAATTAGCAGAAAGAGAAATCAAGGAACTGGTCTCATTTAAAACTGCTTTAAAACCATAAAATACCCAGGGATAAACCTAACCAAAGAGGTAAAAGATCAGTACACTTAAAACAATAGAGGGGCGCCTAGGTGGCTCAGTTGGTTAAACACTGACTTCAGGTCAGGTCATGATCCCGCATTTGTGGGTTCGAGTCCTGCGACAGGCTCTGTGCTGACAGCTCGGAGCCTGGAGCCTGCTTCAGAGTCTGTGTCTCCCTCTCTGTCTCTCTGCCCCTCGCCTGCTCATGTGGTCTCTCTTTCTCTCAAAAATAAACAAACATTAAAAAAAAAAATAAAGGAGCAAACCATACAACGTCTATGAGAGAAATTGAAGAAACACAAAGAAAGGCAAAAACTTTCCATGCTCATGGATTAGAAGAACAAATAATGTTAAAATGTCAGTACTACCCAAAGCAATCGACACATTCAATGCAATCCCTATCAAAATAACAACAACATTCTTCACAGAGCTAGAACAAACAACCCTAAAATTTGTAAGGAGCCAGAAAAGACCCTAAATAGCCAAAGTCATGTTGAAAAAGAAAACAAAGGTGGCGACATTACAATTCTGGACTTTATGGTGTATTAGAAAGCCACAATCATCAAGACAGTATGGTACGGACACAGACAACAATGGAATGGAATAGGGAACACAGAAATGGACCCTCAAACATATGGCCGAGTAATCTTTGATAACGCAGGAAAGAATATCCAATGGAAAAAAAATAGTCTCTTCAGCAAATGGTACTGGGAAAACTGGACAGTGAGAAGAATGAACCTGGACTATGTTTTTAAACCACCCACCCACACACACACACACACACACCCACACACACACACACACACACACACACACACACACACACACACACACACACACACACACACACACCTCAAAATGGATGAAAGATCTAAATGTAAGAAAGGGACCATCAAAATCCTAGAGGAGAAAAGAGGCAATCTACCTCCTTGATCCTGGCCACAGCAACTTCTTGCTTGTCATGTCTCTGAAGCAAGGGCAATAATAACCAAAATGAACTATTGGGACATCAAGATAAAAAGCTTCTGCACAGCAGAGGACACTATCAGGAAAACTAAAAGAGAACTGAATGAGATGGGAGAAGATATTTGCAGGTGACATATCAGATAAAGTGTTAGTATCCAAAATCTAAAAAGAACTTATCACACTCAACACCCAAAAACCAAATAACCCATTGAAGAAATGGGCAAAAGACATGAAGAGACACATTAACAAAAATGACATCCAGAATGGTCACACATGAAAAGATGCTCAATCTCACTTGTCATCACTGAAATACAAATCAAAACCATAGTGAGATATCCCCTCACACCTATCAGAATGGCTAAAATTAACATCTCAGGAAACGACAGATGTTGGCAAGGGTGCAGAGAAAGGGAACGGTTTTGCAATGCTGGTGGGAATGCAAAGTGGTGTAGCCACTCTGGGAAGTAGTATGGAGATTCGTCAAAAAACTAAAAATAGAACTACACTAGGACCCAGCAATTGCACTACTAGGTATTTATCCAAAGGATACACTAA
>NW_024420544.1:0-4342 GCF_014898765.1 Herpailurus yagouaroundi
GGAGCTATATACAGAGAGAGGGGACTGTTAACTGCAGAGGGGAAAACTATCAAAAACAAAGAAGAAATATTGGCTCTTTTAAAGGCACTCTGGCTGCCTAAACGACTAGCCATCATACATTGCCCAGGCCACCAAAAACCGGTCACACCGGTGGCCAGAGGAAATAATTTGGCTGACCAGGTGGCCCGAGAGCTGGCCTTACAGGTGGACTGTGCTTTAATGACCACCCTACCAGACCCCGGTTCAGCTAGTTTACCAGAAAATCCCACCTACACTAGAGAAGACCTAAACTGGATCCAAAAATTGCCTATGACTCAGTGCCTTAACGGATGGTGGAGAGCAGCAGACTGTAGCATAATCCTCCCAGAAGAAATGGGAAATAAAGTTTTATCCAAGATGCACCGAGCCACTCATATGGGCGCAAGAAAAATGCAAGACTTAATAAGACATGCTAGGATCACCATTAAAGACTCTAGGACAAAAATTGAACAGATAGTTACTAGCTGTAAAGCTTGCCAACTAACTAACGCCACCAACTACGGGAAAAACCTTGGCTCCAGAACCCGTGGAACCAGGCCGGGAGCCTATTGGGAAGTAGACTTCACCGAGGTAAAGCCTGGAAAATATGGATATAAATATTTGTTAGTGTTTATAGATACCTTTTCAGGATGGACAGAGGCCTTCCCCACCAAGCATGAGACGGCACAGGTAGTAGCAAAGAAAATGTTGGAAGACATCATGCCCAGGTACGGATTCCCTGCCCTAATAGGATCAGACAACGGACCAGCATTCGTTTCAAAGGTAATACAAGGGATAGCGCAGTTTATTGGGGCCGATTGGAAACTACATTGTGCATATAGACCCCAAAGCTCAGGGCAGGTAGAAAGAATGAATAGAACCCTAAAAGACACCCTAACCAAATTGACCATGGAGACTGGCGCTAACTGGGTAGTCTTACTCCCCTACGCTCTGTTCAGGGTGCGGAACTCCCCTTACAAACTGGGATTAACCCCCTTTGAAATCATGTATGGGGTGCCCCCCCCCCCCATAATTCCCAACCTACAGTCTAATGTGTTAACTGAATTTGATGATCATAAACTTCTTATTTCCCTGAGGGAACTCCAGCGCACCCACCAGGAAGTTTGGCCCAGATTGAGAGCCATTTATGAGAACGGGCCCCTAGCCATCCTACTTCGCGCTCTCACATTAGGCCCCTGCATCATAAACAAAATTATTAATTTTGTCCAAGACAGGTTCGATGCTGTACAATTAATGGTCTTACGAACTCAGTACCTAACGCTCGAGACATTACAAACAGAGGCTTAAAAGACCCAAGATTGGCTCTTTAGGCACAAGAAAAAGGGGGGAATGAAAGGAACAATCCAAATGACAGCCCTGCCTTAGTTTAAAGCTAGGTTCTCTTTTCCGCTTATTATGGATCTTTGATAAGAAATACAATTGCTGAGAAGTCTGTTTTGCTTGCTGTTTGCTACGAGCATTGTGAGGCCTTTCCTGAATGTAACCCGCTGTGTAGTAGAATGGGTTGTAAACCTTCCTAAATGTAGTCTGATAGGTAATGGAATGAGTAATTGTACATAAACTAACTGGCATTTCTCGCTTCTGTAAACTTGCTTGCTTAGCACATTCCTCACCTACCCTACCCTCTTCCCCCTTCCCCCTTTTTCCTCCCGCCACGCCACAAGTAACGGACAAAGCCTTCCCGCCAAAGGACAGACAAAGGACGCCCAATCAGAGAACAACAAATGTCCTTACTTTAAAATCAACTAATCAGGCCCCTCATAATTTGAAACCTCCCCTGTGCTGTTTGTCTCTGTCTGTAAAAACGCTGTACCAACCCTGATCGAGGCCTCTTGCGTCACCGGCGACGAGTGCGCAGGGGACCAGGTTCGAACCTGCAATAAACGACCCTTGCCGCTTGGCTTTGACTCACGACTCTGGTGGACTTTTGTGGGAGGTTTCGGAACTTCGGGCATTGCAGTCAGAAGTTGTATATTCTGGGGGATGTGTCTCTCAAGTTCACTTAGTATGGAGACTATAAAATTCTTCACCCAAGCAGGGAAAATTGGTGCTGATAAAATTAATCCTAGCACACTATTTATCACCAGGTTTGGCTCTGCCAGTGGTAAATGTCCCCCTGACCAAGGTAACAGCTGGCAAGAGACAGCCACTCACCACTCTCCCCACCAAGGAAAGAAACCATATCATCTACAATGTATATTGCCACATTCAGCACAGAAGGTGATTGGAAAGACACTAAGAAAGTAGTTGTGTTCCTCAGGGGAAGACAGGCAAGCTCACCTCACCAGCAGACAGGTGCCTCCTTACAGGAAAAGCCCACATCTTCTCCTCCACAGGGACACCTAGAAGGACACAATACGCACATCAGTACATTGTTAGTACTGCTCAAGAAAACTCAGGGACTTTTCCTTGATACGAACATGGGCCAGAGCATACGGCGGATTTCCTTACCTGCATGGACTGAATGTGACTGCTGAGCCACGCACAGCGGTTTTCCTTGAAGTGTGCAGTATGAGGAGTTCTTTTGTTTTTTTTTTTTTAACATTTATTTATTTATTTTTTGAGACAGAGAGAGACAGAGTATGAACGGGGGAGGGGCAGAGAGAGAGGGAGACACAGAATCAGAAGCAGGCTCCAGGCTCTGAGCCATCAGCCCAGAGCCCGACGCGGGGCTCAAACTCACGGACCGCGAGATGGTGACCTGAGCTTAAGTCGGACGCTCAACCGACTGAGCCACCCAGTCGCCCCGAGGAGTTTTTTGAGAATGTAGACATTGGTTATTGTGCAGTGTCAGTGACACATATCCTCTGGGCAAACCCACATCTCTCTCTCTCTCTCTCTCTCTCTCTCCCGCTCTTTCAATGTGACTGTCTCTGTTATGCCTTTGTCTCTGAATCTCTCAAGCACACACACACACATGCAGACACACACAGTCACAATCCCGCAACATACACACACATACAGAACCCCAAGACTCATGCACACAAAGTCACACCGCACACAAGGAATACGTTATCTTTCTTATACTGTAGAAACATCACCTACTTTTACACCTGGGACATCGGTCTTTCCCCCCCACCCACAAGCACCAGTCCTCCCAAGACTCTGGAATTGGAGTAGCTCTCCAGACTGAAGACAACAAGAATGCCCCACCTACGTCACCATCTTTTTTTTTTTTTTTTTAAATTTTTTTTTTCAACGTTTATTTATTTTTGGGACAGAGAGAGACAGAGCATGAATGGGGGAGGGGCAGAGAGAGAGGGAGACACAGAATCGGAAACAGGCTCCAGGCTCTGAGCCATCAGCCCAGAGCCCGACGCGGGGCTCGAACTCACCGACCGCGAGACCGTGACCTGGCTGAAGTCGGACGCCTAACCGACTGCGCCACCCAGGCGCCCCTCTACGTCACCATCTAAACATTTTCCTCAGCAAGAAACAGTTTCCAGGAGACATACCTTCTTCCTGTGCTCCTACAGGCTCCTGAATGTTAGGAAAGAAAACACCATCGGGGTGAGATCATGACATACAGTATTTCCACCACTGTTCAGTTCTCTTGGTGACTTTAGGATGCAAGATGGGACACAGTTGTTGAGTCAAAGGTCCCCAAAAGCAAATGAATAGGATGCTTGTTAGAAGTTGATTTTCCTGGGGATGTGTCTCTCAAGACCACTTAGGATGCCGAGTACAAAATTCTTCACCCAAGCAGGACAAATTGCTGCTGGCGAAAAAGATCCTAGGACACTGTTTATTACCAGGTTTTGCACTGCCAGTGGTAAAGGTCCCCGTGACCAAGGTTACACCTGGCAAGAGGCAGCCACTCACCACTCTCCCCATCAGGGAAAGTAACATTATCATCGAAAATGTGTATAGCCATATTTACAACAGAAGCTGATTTGAAAGCCACTAAGACAACACTTGTGTTCCTCATGGAAAGAAAGGCAAGCTCACCTCAGCCACAGCTTGCTGCCTCCTTTCAGGAAGGGCCCGCTGCTTCTCCTCCTTAGGGATACCTAGAAGGACACAGAATACACGTCAGTACCTTGTTGGTCCTCCTCAAGAATAACTCAAGGACTGTTGCTTGATATGAACATGGGCAAGAGCATACGGAGGCTTTGGTTACCTGCATGGACTGAATGTGACTGCTGAGCCATGCTCAGCTGTATTTCTTGCAGTGTGCAGTATGAGGAGTTTTTTGAGCATGTAGACATTCCTCATGTGCAGTGTCAGTGGCACGTGTCTCCTGGGGAAGCACATCTCTCTCTCTCTCTCTCTCTCTCTCTCTCTCTCTCTCTCTCTCTCTCTC
>NW_024420545.1:0-2720 GCF_014898765.1 Herpailurus yagouaroundi
CAACTGCTTAAGCTATAACCAGTCAAATAATTGCTTTGCTTCTTTTTTCTCCTCTATAAAAACCTTGCCCCTAGCTTCTGTGGGTGGAATGCTTCCAACTATTCTTGGTTTGCCTTGCAATTCCATTAGAAGTGTGATCAAATAAGCTCTTGAAAAATTTATCTATCTCAGTCTTCCTTTTTTTTTTTTTTAAGTTTAATTATTTTGGGAGAGCGAGAGAGGGAGAGAGGGAGAGAAGGAGAGCTAATCCTTAGCAGGGCTGCATTGTCAGAGCTGAGCTGATGCAGGACTCAAACCTATGAACCTGCGAGATCATGATCGGAGTCTAAACCAAGGGTCTGACACTTAACCAACTCAGCCACCCAGGTGCTTCTCAGTTTTCCTTTTCATATGGGAGAACATGGCTAATTATAAGATAAAATATTCTTTGTAAAAATTAAATCCTATCAGAGAGATTAAAAACAAGCCTTCCTTAATATATGCTAAGTAATTTAAACCTGTATATTATTACATTGACAGTTTGTACAGTTTTAATTTCTACAGAATATATGAAGTGAGAGTGATCATTGCTGTGTGTCCGTTAAGACTATTTTGGTTGCAAGGTACATAAAATTTAACTCAAATTGCTTTAAACCAAAGGCAGAATCATTATCCCTGGAAACTGAGACTTCCAGCTATATATATAAACTCATTAGCTGCTTAATTCAGAGAATCAAACAATGTCCCTCAATCCATTTGTTCTCTCCAGACCCTGGTTCTCTTTTATATAAGCTCCATTGTCAGGTAGACTTCTTGTGTTTGCAAGTTGGGTACCACTAGGCCAACTACTGCAAAGAAAGCAGATGAATTCTCTGTGGGAAATCTTAGTAAAACCTGCTTTAGTTGGTTCTCATGAGGTCAGTGTGTATCCTTGAGCCAATCACTGAGGTAGACAAATGTGAGGCTTTTGTTGGCCAGGATTGAGTCATATGCCAGGCCTGTACCTATGAATGGAATCAGTTTCATGGGAACCACATGAATTGAGAGTAGGAGATGAGTATTTCCCCAAAAGGGAGTCAATAGGCAAAAACATGTATTAACCACTAAATGATAGATCTAGAATCACCTGGGTACTTTTATACAGGAGCCTCAGATAGTTTTGCCTTTAAGAATGGATGGCCATGACTCTTTAATAAATGAGAGAATGGAGGGACACGTGGATGGCTCAGTTGATTGAACATCCAACTCTTGATAATGGCTCAGGTGATGATCCCAGGGTCGTGGAATGGAACCCCACATCAGGCTCCCTGCTGAGTGTGAAGCCTGCTTAAGATTCTCTCTCTCTCTCCATCCGCCCCTTCTTTCTGCTTCTGCATGCATTCTTTCCCTCAAATAAGAAAAAAAACAATGTGTCTACAAAAAAAATCAATAAATACGAAAATGGAGACTGAAGAAACATTCAGAATCTTGAATGTTATGGCCACAAATAGAATTACTGTCAGTGAAGAGAGCACTTTTATTTTTTATTTGTTTTTCAGCTTTTAATTTTTTGTAAATTTAGAAAGAGCATGAGTAGACGAGAGGTGCAGAGGGAGAGAGAGAGAGAGAATCCCAAGCAGTCTTCATGCCCAGCCGGGAGTTTGACCCAGACTTGAACCCAAGAGTTTGACATATAACCGACTGAGCTACCATGTGCCCCGAAGATACTGCTTTTAAAAAATAAAAAGATCATACGGGGCGCCTGGGTGGCGCAGTCGGTTGGGCGTCCGACTTCAGCCAGGTCACGATCTCGCGGTCCGTGAATTCGAGCCCCGCGTCAGGCTCTGGGCTGATGGCTCAGAGCCTGGAGCCTGTTTCCGATTCTGTGTCTCCCTCTCTCTCTGCCCCTCCCCCGTTCGTGCTCTGTCTCTCTCTGTCCCAAAAATAAAATAAATAAAAACGTTGAAAAAAAAATAAAAATAAAAAGATCATAAATTCAGGCAAACTAATAAAACTTAGTTACTCTTACTAAATCATAATTAATCACAGTAAAAAATTTACAAACCTATTTATTCCAGAACCAACTGTTTCTGAACACTGGATTACTAGAGAAATATGGATGATTTTTAATTACATTTTATATGTAGTTTCAGGTGTTTTTTTGTTTTTTTGTTTTTTTTTTTTTTTTATTGTTTAGGAAGAGGTAAAACTTCAACACCAGATTATCATTGTACCCTAAAGATCTCTTGTGGATTTTCTTTGGTTTCCTGAACTTCAGATTTACAAAAAATTATCAAAATCCAGGGAACCAAAAGTGAATAGACAGAAAGTTTACCACTTTGAAAGTATAAGCTTTACTGGAGATGTTGTATCCTTCATTTTCTATAGAGCCTATGGTAAATCTTTGGTTGGTGCTTCATCATTTAATCACTTTGATCAGTTTATGTGTATTTGGTTAGGTAAAGTTGAAACTATTGCTTGTGGTGTGATTTAGTAAGGAAACATGGTCTGGGGTCAAGGAGGAGAGAACAGGGAAGGGGAGTGAAGGGAGAAGAAGAGAGAGAGGAAGAATTGTCTGGAACATAAAGTGAAATATCCTCATATGCCAGATATGAGAGACTCAAATATCTTTTGATCTGTGGAAAGTGTGAAGTGTATTTCTATTAGAATGGAAATGCCTTGCAGTGTGAGCTTTCTGCATTATAAAGAAGACAGTTGGTTTCCTGTTCATGCTCCAGCCTTATCTTTTAGCATCAAAGGTG
>NW_024420546.1:0-2697 GCF_014898765.1 Herpailurus yagouaroundi
GAACTTCCCAAAGGGAGGCTGAAAAAGAAAAACAAAAACAAAATCCACTGGCGATAAAAAGTGAGAAAAGGTAAAACCAAAGTTTACCTCACTGTTATTGCAGGTGTTACTGGATAGACTAGATGAACCTGAAGAAATGATTTCTACACAACAAAAACAACAGCAGGAGCAGCAGCAACAACAATGCAGCAACAACAAAAAAAAAAGAACAACAACAAAAGAATCTTCTAAACTATGCCTTGGTATAATTTAGCAGATAATCAGAGCTGCAGAATACTAGTTTTATGTGGGAATAATCAGAATACCATAGGTACTCAGAGGAGTCACGCTTATTGCTAATAACTGATGCTCAGGTGGTGTGATCACTGTATCCCCAACACCAAGTAAGGGTCTTAAAAGCAGGAGGGAACCCACGCAGGGCAGCAGAATCCAGAACACATGGGGTGAATCAAGTGCTCAGTGAAACGGGAAGCCTTAATCACAAAGTGAACAATTTGCCTGAAAATGCTGCAGATTCAGGCCAGCACGCAGACCTCCAGGCTCCCTGGCAGGAGTCCTGGGAATACGAGGGGCAGAGCAATGAACTTACAGCTACCAATCACTTCCCTGTGGCAGGCACGTTACCTCATAAAGCATCTCAATTCACCCTGTGTACAGAAGAAGGAATCGAGGCTGAAGGACATGTTATAATTGCTCAAGGTCACAGAACTAAGAAAGTTATGGAAATGGCCTTTACCCCAAGCGCTCGGACTCCTTAGTGCATAACATGCTGTCTCAAGTATGCAAAACTCAGCTTCAGAAACCCTTTACCAGCTTTTTATTTATTTATTTATTTTTAATTTTAACAATGTGTTTTATTTTATTTTTGTTTTGTTTTTTGTTTTTTTGTTTTTGTTTCTTTTTTATTTATATATGAAATTTATTGTCAAATTGGTTTCCATACAACATCAGTGCTCATCCCAAAAGGTGCCCTCCTCAATACCCATCACCCACCCTCTCCTCCCTCCCACCCCCCATCAACCCTCAGTTTGCTCTCAGTTCTCAACAGTCTCTTATGCTTTGGCTCTCTCCCACTCTAACCTCTTTTTTTTTTTCCTTCCCCTCCCCCATGGGTTCCTGTTCAGTTTCTCAGGATCCACATAAGAGTGAAACCATATGGTATCTGTCGTTCTCTGTATGGCTTATTTCACTTAGCATCACACTCTCCAGTTCCATCCACGTTGCTACAAAAGGCCATATTTCATTTTTTCTCATTGCCACGTAGTATTCCATAGTGTATATAAACCACAATTTCTTTATCCATTCATCAGTTGATGGACATTTAGGCTCTTTCCATAATTTGGCTATTGTTGAGGGTGCTGCTATGAACATTGGGGTACAAGTGCCCCTATGCATCAGTACTCCTCTGTCCCTTGGATAAATTCCTAGCAGTGCTATTGTACAGCTTCCTTTTGACTTCCACTAGCAAGAAAGGTAGTTCTCCATCGCCCCACTTTCAAAAAAACATTTTTTTCAACGGTTTTTATTTATTTTTGCGACAGAGAGAGACAGAGCATGAACGGGGGAGGGGCAGAGATACAGGGAGACACAGAATCGGAAACAGGCTCCAGGCTCCGAGCCATCAGCCCAGAGTCTGACACGGGGCTCGAACTCACGGAGTGTGAGAATGTGACCTGGCTGAAGTCAGACACTTAACCGACTGCGCCACCCAGGCGCCCCCCCCCCACTTTCAATAGTAAGGTGTCCTCAGGTGTGAAATGAGTCTCCTGTACGACAGCAAACAGATGGGTCTTGTTTTGTATTATCCATTCTGATACCCTGTGTCTTTTGGTTGGAGCATTTACTCCACTTCCATGCAGTGTTAATATAGAAAGCGATGTATCCGAGGCATTGTGATGTCTGTAGTTTTCATGCTTGTACTGGTGTCTGTGGTACTTTGTGATACTTGCGACATTTCCCTCAAGGAATCCCTCTTAGGATCTCTTGTAGGGATGGTTTAGCGATGGTGAATTCCTTCAGTTTTGGTTTGTTTGGGAAGACCTTTACCTCTCCTTCGATTCTGAATGGCAGGCTGGGTGGATAAAGGATTCTTGGTTGCATATTTTTCCTATGCATCACATTGAAGATTCCCCTATTCCTTTATGGCTTGTCTGATTTCAGTAGATGGGTCTGCTCCTATCCCAATACGTCTCTACCTTTGTATGTGAAGGTCCATTCATCCCTAGCTGCTTTCAGAATTCTCTCTTCATGCTTGTATTTTGCCAGTTTCACCATTCTATGTTGTGCAGAAGATCAGCTGAGGTTACATCTGAAGGGAGTTCTCTGTGCCCGTTGGGTTTCAATGACGGTGTCCTCCCCCAGCTTATGGATGTTCTCAGCTATGATTTGTTCAAGGTCATCTTCACACCCCTTTTCTGTCTCTTCTGGAAATCATGTGTTATGGATATTGTTCCATTTGATTTCATCACTTAGTTCTCTAATTCTCCCCTCTCGATCCTCAATTTTTTCTCTATCTTTTTCTCACCTCCTTTTCCCATATTTTTACCTTCTGCTTCATTTAGTCTCCCCTCTGTCTCTTCAATCCGCCCTGTGGCTGCCTCCATTTTAATTTGCACCTCATTTATAGCATTGGAACTCAGCACGACTACTTTTTATGTCCTTGATCTCTGCAATAATTGATTCCAAGCTGTCTTCTAC
>NW_024420547.1:0-5951 GCF_014898765.1 Herpailurus yagouaroundi
CCACAGAGGCCCAGCAAAGACCGTGCTTTACAAATTATGGGATCATGAAAAATGACTCCCTTACCAGGTGATATTCAGGGAGGCTTCTTGGTGGGTATGACAGGAAGATAAAGAAAGTGTCTATGTTAGAGTAACAGCCAACCTTCAACAACTTTGCACAGAGTCCAAACAGAAAGGCCTGGACTCACTGCATGCTTGGACCTGAACCACATGGACTTTTGGGGAAGCGGGCAAAACTGCAATCAGGTGACACCCAGGTTGGCTGTAGCTATTTGCCGGTGCTCTGAATCAGTTCCTTCCACCCCAATGCCTGGGTTGCTTGAACCCACAAGCAGGAATCCTCTCTGGAAGTGAGCTCAAATTATCTTTGGGGGTATTTTATACTCCTCTGTGCCCATAGCCCTAAAACTAGGGAAAACACTTGTCTGTCTGCGTTCCCCTGAGTATGCTCACTTCTGCGCAAACCGATGAACAGGACTCAGACACATCTGTTTCATCCCTTTAATACCCCGCACGTCCATCGCTTTTCCACCCACGTTGACTTTTAAGTGAAATTCCAGAATTCCTTCCTGTATCATAAGCCACTTAGGATCTCCATCCCCAGTGGGATACAAGTTCTTGGAGTGATACTGCTTTGCACTTCAGGCCCAGTGGGATTGTTAGGTCCCCTCACAGGGAAGGCTTAGCTGCCCCATTGAAGAGAATCATTCACAGGCTTCCGGCCCCCAGTGTTTCTGGTTTCCATCCCCCCACCCTCACATCTTGCAACAATCTCCAGTAGCCCAGAGAGTAAACACATGATGCAATGCAAGTCAGACCATGCTGGGGCTCCCATATCTTTGCTGATGATTCTTGGATTTTGTACCGTAGTCTGGAATTATCTTTTGTTCAATTCCATGGTCACTTCCTCACCATCAAGTCTCTGCCCAGGAAACTTTTTCTCTCATTGATAGTCCCTCCACTGGGTCCTCCCACTGACCAAGTCCTTACACTCATCTTCATAAATTTTGTACTGAACATGCATTTTGTAGGGCCCTACGGTAGGTTGCACCCAAATTTGCCACTTTGGCGTATTGATTATCTGAAATAAATTGAACTGAGAGACAATCGGTTCAACAAAGACACTCAGACTGTCCTCTGTTGCCCTGGAAGTAGGAAATAAATCTCCCTATATAAGTTGTTTTCCCTGTATTGGGAAGTCAAGAGACATCCTTATCACCAGAGATAGAAAATTGAGAGCCCAGAAGACTCTCCTTGTTACTTTTTACTGATTTATCACTGCAGCCCAAATTCTGTTTGGAACTTTCTAGTAATTATAGGTCTCAAAATTAAGTTTTCTTTCTCCTATCAATTCCGCACAGTTTTATGGTCTCTTTGTCTAAAATGTATAAAAACTTCCTGCCTAGGCAAGGGAAATACAAGCAAAAATGAACTATTGGGACATCATCAAGATAAAAAGCTTCCGCGCAGGAAAGGAAACAATCAACAAAACTGAAAGGCAACCTACGGAATGAGAGAAGATATTTGCAAATGACAAATGTGATAAAGGATTAGTATCCAAAGTATAGAAACAACGTACTAAAGTCAACAGCAAAAACCAAATAATCCAGTGAAGAAATGTGCAGCAGACATGAATAGACACTTTTCCAAAGAAGACATACAGATGGCCAACAGACACATGAAAAGATGCTCAACATCGCTCATCATCAGGGAAATCCAAATCAAAACCACACCCAGATACCATCTGACACTGATCAGAGTGGCTAAAATGAACAACTCAGGAAACAACAGATGCTGGTGAGGAGTGGAGAAAAGGGATCCCTCTTGCACTGTTGGTGGGAATGCAAACTGGTGCAGCCACTCTGAAAACAGTGTGGAGGTTCCTCAAAAAATTAAAAATAGAATTGCCCTACCACCCTGCCATAGCACTACTAGGAATTTATCCAAAGGATCCAGAAGTGCTGATTCATAAGGGCATGTACCCCAATGTTTATAGCAGTGCTATCAACAATAAGCAAATTATGGAAAGACCCTAACTGTCCATCAACTGATGAATGGATACAACAGATGTGGTTTATATATACAATGGAATAATACCTGGCAATGAGAAAGAATGAAATCTTGCCATTTGCAACAACATGAACGGAACGGGAGGGTATTATGCTAAGTGAAATAAGTCATTCAGAGAAAGACAGATATCATATGTTTTCACTCAAATGTGGAATTTGAGAAACTTAACAGAAGAACACGGGGGAAGGGAAGGGAGGAAAATAGTATCAAACAGAGAGGGAGGCAAACCATAAGAGTCTCTTCAATACAGAGAACAAACTGAGGGTTGATGGGGGGAACAGGGCAGAAGGGAAACGGGTGATGGTCACTGAGGAGGTCACTTGCTGGGATGAGCACTGGTTGTTGTATGTAAGCGATGAATCATGGGAATCTACTCCTGAAACCAAGAGCACATAGTATACAATGCATGTTAGCTAACTTTTAAAAAATAATTTTTTTAATGTTTTTTTAATTTATTTTTGACACAGAGAGAGAGACACACAGCTCATGAGCGGGGAAGGGCAGAGAGAGAGGGAGACAGAATCCGAAGCAGTCTCCAGGCTCTGAGCTATCAGCACAGAGCCCATTGCGGGGCTCGAATTCACAGACCATGAGATCATGAGCTGAGCCGAAGTCAGACGCTCAACCAACTGAGCCACCCAGGCACCCCTGCATGTTAGCTAACTTGACAATAAATTATATTTAGGCAAAACAAAAAAAAACAAAAAAAACAAAAAACAAACAAACAAAAAAAAAAAACAACACAAAAACTTTCTACCTTGGTCATTTCTTTAGGTCCCAATTTTATTCTTGGGCGTTCTTTATTATGCATATATAATAAAACTCCATGGGTTTTTTTCCTCCTATGAATCCATCTTATGGAAATGTATTTATTAGCCCTGCCTAAAGTCCTTGAAAGTAGAGAAAATTTTTTCCTTCCCTTCATTTTATGTCAAGCACTGTTCTTGACACTGAGGAGACATCAGTAAAGAAAACAAGCAAAAGTCTGTGCCCTCATGAAGGTTATATTTTATTGAAGGGAGAGAAACGTTAAACCAAACCAGGAGGTAAATTAGATGGTATGTGAGGAGGCGGTAAGTGCCATTGAGAAAAGTGGAAGTAAAGGTAGGAATCATTATTTTAATTTGGGTGGACAGGAAAGGACTCCCTGAAGAGACGACCTTTGAGCTCAGGTGAAGGAGGTGAGGGAGAGAGTGTGAGGTGGATGAGTATTCCTTGTGGAACACCTCCCCAAGGTCTGGGCAGACAGCTCTCTTAGTCCTTGTGTAAACACATATGATCCTTAATTAACCTAGGGAGCAGTATTCCAGGAGACAACACACCTGTCCCGTTCACCAACTTATGGACTAATAATGACAAGATCCTCGAGAGTGTTCATTTTTTCACTTTGGATTCACTCCTTATCCAGAAGCCATGTGGCTTCCACCCTAACAATTTACCGAAAGCTCCTAATGTCTTCTATTTTAATCTTAAAGGCAGGTTCAGTTTTTTATAGCATAAGGGGTAGAGGTCATGTTTTCTTTCTTCCAGACGGTTATTAGCAATGTCTGTCCTAAAGAGAGTTTGTAAAACACTTTTTTTTTTAACATTTATTCATTTTTGAGAGACAGAGCATGAGTGGGGGAGGGAGCAAGAGAGAAGGAGGACACAGAATCCGCAGCAGGCTCCCAGGGTCTGAGCTGCCAGCACAGAGCCCGATGCGGGGCTTGACCTCACGGACCACGAGATCATGAGCTGAAGTCAGATGCCTAACCGGCTGAGCTACCCAGGCACCCCTATATGGATCCATTTTTGAACGTTCTATTATGTTCTACATACAGTTGTCTATTTCTGTGCCAACACTAGTGTGGATCAAGGCAAATTGTGTTTGTTTGTTTCTCTTTCAGTAAGTTTCGCTACCTTATACAGCAAGTCACCAGTCATGTTCATCCTAATCTTCTGGCCGTTGTCAGACACGTATTCTTCCATACGAATTTTAAAATAATTTTATCTAGTTCCTTGCTAAAGCTCCAATGGGATCCAGATCCAAAGTATATTACATTTACATATCCATTTGGAACGATTGGCACTTTTATAATTAACATCCAAAGACATGGTGTGTATCTTACTTCTGATTTGTTCTTAGGTATTGTATGATTTTGTTCCTTTGGCGAATGGGATGCCTTTGGCCGTGTACGATTCTCACCGGCTATCTCATACCGCACAGAAACTTTTGTATTTTTATATGTTGAGCACATATACAGCCACTTACAAAGTATCTCATCTTATCATTTTAATACTTCCAGGATAGTTTGTGACATGTCTCATGTCTCTTGGTGTAAGAATAGAACTGCCTGCAAAAGAAAGTATTTTATCTCATTTGGAAATATTTATGCTGATTTCCTCTTCTTATTTTAACATGACGTTTAGAACTTACAAACCAACATTGACTAACAATGAATCTAACAGACATTCTGTTTCCCTGATTTTCATGGAAGTATTTTTGACACTCACTCTTTGCGAGTGAGGTTTGCTGTTGACTTTGAAAATGGATTTTTTTTTCTTGGTTCTAAATAGTTTTCTTCTGTTTTTTCTTCACTTAGAAATTCTACTAAGAATGATAAAAAGATTTGATCAAATTACCTTTACTCATCTAATTATGAGGTTTTCTCTATTCATTTGCTGAGGTAATAATAATAATGCTAATTATGAATTTTGATGTACTTTCTGGAATCCCATACATGTGTTTGACCTTTCAAGTTAAGAACCCTCTCTGGTTTTTGTCTTTTTGGTACACAGAGGAGAAATGTTACTATATGTACACACACATTTACACACTTTCGTGGTTTCAGGGACTGCTGAGGGGAGCCCAAGACTCAGTGGGACTGAGAGGAATGTTATTTTAATAATAATATTCCATTTTCCTGGGTTACTCTCATTCTCTCATAAATGGACAGTGGAATTTTTCAGAGGCTACGTGACATGTGATGTTGCAACATTTAAGACTGAAGCAAATAGGGGCGGCTGGGCGGCTCAGTCATTTGAGCGTCCAACTTTGGCTCAGGTCATGATCTCGCGGTCTGTGAGTTCGAGCCCTGCATTGGGCTATGTGATGACAGTTCAGAGCCTGGAGCCTGCTTCGGATTCTGTGTCTCCCTCTCTCTCTCTGCCCCTCCCTCGCTCATGCTCTGTCTCTCACTCTCTCTGCCAAAAATAAATAAACATTAAAAAATTTAAAAAAAAGACTGAAGCGAATATATAAAATCAGCTGTCTTCTACTGAGCCCGACATGGAGACTTGGAAAAATCTAAAACTGCTACTCTTCTCACTGAGCAAGAGACATTTGAGTAAAGACCCAAGAGGTGAGAGAAACTGATTAAGAGTAAAACAGGATGTAAGAACTATTTCACACTGAATATTCCTATGTATTAAAAATATAATTCCAAGTACTGTAGTTGTTTAGAAACCATTTTTCAGTGGTTGGATTGTGTATTTTTGGAAAAGACACTGCTCAGAGATAGGGCCAAGTGGCAATCTATTCTATTTGGTTGCAAAAGTCATTTCTGAGTCTCTGATATTCCTTTATCTCCAAAAAGGCTACATATCTTTAATTTTCTACTTAGTTTTTATTATATCAGTGGATTAAAATGATGGTTTCTTATTAGCACATCTCAGGGCAATGTACTTGGCCTGGACAGGGAAGATGCTCCGTGACGTGCTGGAGGTCCAAGAGTGGTGAGGGGGAAGGGTCCCCACAGGGTGTGGGCAAGGAATGGGCACACAGTGTGTGGAGAACTTAAACATGACATTGAAATCGGGGCGCCTGGGTGGCTCGGTTGGTTAAGTGTCTAACTTCAGCTCAGGTCGTGGTCTCATGGCTCCTGAGTTCAAGCCCTGTATCA
>NW_024420548.1:0-5648 GCF_014898765.1 Herpailurus yagouaroundi
ACCTGAGCACTGAAAATGTCCTAGCTAAGAAATTGAATTTTACATTTTATGTAATTTTAATGAATTTAAATGTAAGCAGCTTATGTGTTACTTACTGAAGTATTGGACAGCACAGCTCTGGAGCATGGATTGCATCAGATTCAGTTCTGCCTTCGCGTTGGCAACTTATGTACATCCCATAAGTCTGTCACTGGCTGTAAGCTGCCCCCACCATGTCCCCCAGAGCCCTTGGCAATGTGGCTCCCTCTCAGCTGAGGGAAATTCTCTTAAGAAGAGAATGTCTCTGAACCTTGGAGCCCACACTCATACCAAGTAGGGTTTGGATAGGAGCCCCAGCAGGTAGTTTTTGGGCAGGTCACGAACAGTGTTCATACAAGAGTCCATTCATGATCGTGTGCAAGGATAGAAGGATGGAAACTAGTGTACTTTACACATCACCTCAGTGCAATCACACACACACACGCACACACACATACACACCACGTCATTTCTTTAATTCATCAATATGTAAACGTTTAGGTTTGATACTTTTCTTCTTCAAATTGGTATTTTTACAATTTACTTAGAGAGAAAGAGAGAGAGGGAGTGCAAGTGGGGGAGGGGCAGAGAGAGGAATATAATCTCAAGCAGGCACTGCACTCTCAGCACCGAGACAGATGCGGGTCTCGAACCCACAAGCCATGAGATCATGGCCTGGCTGAAATCAAGAGTCAGACGCTTAACTGATTGAGCCACCAGGCTGCCCGTTCAAATCGGTATTGGAACTCATTGGAAGGATCACTACTTCCTGTTAAAATAAAGCCAAAATAATTTTTATTGACACAATATACACAAAATGGAACTTCCCTGTTGTAATTGTCAACATAGATTTTTAAAATTCCATGAATATTTTGTATATTTGGGGAAAAATAAATATTTAATAAAGATAGCCACTAACGATAAATTTTAACCATAGGGAAGAAATATTATCTAAATTCACACACAATAAGGAACCAAAGGGAAAGTATGAAAGCATATAGTGTCATACTCTAGTATTCTAATACTGAAGGCCATATGTTATTCCCAGAAACAAATCATATTTAATTATTTTCCACATGTTCACAGAGTGGTGCGATGCATATACTACACAGAACCAAAGGTCTAGGAATTACCTGGTGGCATCAGTAAAGAACAATTACACTCAGTTCTTATATTTCATGAACTTTCAAGGTTTGTTACTTTACACAATTCACCATGTAAGCATACAGATAAACCACTTTGTTTTGTGAACAATTGCAACTGAAAATAAAGTAATCTATTCCTAGAGCAACACAGAGACTTAGTGCCATTTTACTCACCTTTACTCACCTTCTCAGTGGGATCTAAGCCACTTTCCTACCTCATTCCAAGTTACTGCCTAATTACAGCTCTGGGGATAGGAGCAGGGACATGTAGGATCAGTGTCTCCAGGAAATACAAAGGCTGACTATACCAGAACTGGGTCATCCATGCATTTTTCTTAAGCAAAAGGACACTTTCTCAGGATGACTTCACAGATCCTCATGTCGCACCACAGATCTGCCCTTTGCCTCTGGGAGGTAGAAGATGAAGGCAGTCACAAACTCTCAGTATCATTTCCCGTGTATGGTGACCTGCCAGTGTGACAGTGAGACACTTATGAGTAATCGACAAGGTGCCATGACTCTGAGCTGTGGCTGGGCTGGCACACAGAACCAAGTCCTTTCCGCTGCTGACGTCTCTGGGGAATGGATGCCCCATGCTCTTAATGAGCCCTTGTCACTGAGCTGCCCAGACAGGGCAATCCTCAGGGACAATGACTATGGAGGACAATGACAGAGAAGACGTAATCTGTGTCTTCTATGGTTCACAGATCTGACGGAGGACAAGTAACCCCCTAGACCACCCCAGCTACACTAGCTTTCATCTGTCCTTACCTAGATGTTTTACAAAGCAGTTAAGATTTCCTTCACATGTGCCCAAATATTCACATATACATCTATAAGGAGGAACCATTCAGTTATTAATTTTAAATGCGAATGAATTCTGGCTGGGGGATTCGGCACTGACACGGACTGGGCTGTTGAGCAGGATTCTTCCAGACATCAGTGTTAGATTCCCAGTGGAGCACCTGGGAGGTGCCTATTGAGCAGAGTGGGACACACCGGGGCACGCGCACCCCTGCGACACTGCGAGGATGGCCTGAACAGAGTGGCTTGTGACACCCTGTCTGGGGAGCAGAGACTGGGGTGGCACCATTGTTCTCCCCATCACCATATGCCCGGGCTTCAGGGAATGGACAGTAGGGCCACAGAGGAGGTGGGTCCCCCACACCAAACCCTGACCGCACCCCACCTGCTAACTGCAGATCCACAGGAGTGGCATTGACACTGACCGAACCAGACGGCCCCTCCCCCAGGTCAGCGCTGTCACCGGCTCCAAGGTGCCAGCAGATATTGGTCGAACACTTTTACATTTTCTGATTTGATTGTTGGAAAATTCTTATTATACAAATATTATTTTTTTCCTTTTCTTCCTCTTCTTTCTTCCCTTCTCGATCCTACTTGTTAGTTACTTTAAGCAGACATTTTTAATCTATTCTGTCTATACCTCTTGTGTATCGCCTTTTTATTTTCCTCTCTCTCTGTATTAAGCTATGTAGTTCCTCTGATTCTCTCCTGGGTCAATTTTTTTCCCGTTTTTTCCTTTACGTTTTCCCCTCCCCTGTCATTTCTCTCTTTGTGCGGGATAAGGTTTCTTCCACCACCACTCCCGCCCTTTTAATATTTTTCCAGGGTTACTTTAATGAACACATCAAACCACACCTGGTGGAAGGTCCAAACCACCACTACAAGCAGGGACATAAAGAAACAAGACTCACAACAACAGAGAGCAAGCAACACGCTCAAAAAGACCCCATGAAGTGCCAAGCCCTGGACAGCATTATGACCCCTCTTTAATATAGTAGTGCTCGCTGGTGCAGGACACATACAAATTGTTAAAATACATAAAGGACAGAAAACTAGCCAAAATGACAAAAAAGGAAGAATTCTCCTCAAAAGAAATTCAAGGGAAAATGACACCTAGAGAATTGCTCACAACAGATATAAACAATATATCTGATTGAGAGTTTTACATAATAATCATAAGATTAATTGCCGGGCTTGAAAAAAGCATAGGAGAGAGCAGAGAATCTATTGCTGCAGACATCAAGGAACTAAGAAATAGTTATGATGAATCAAGAAATGCTGTGAATGACATGTAAAATAAACTAGAGGCAGTGACAGCAAGGAAGGAGGAAGCAGAGGGGAAAATTAGTGAAACAGAAGTTAAAGTAATGGAAAAAGAGGAAGCTGTGAAAGAGAGAAATAAGAAAATAAGAGCCCATGAGGGGTTCATTAGAAATATGAGATTCAAAGAAACGTAGTAATAGTCCATATAATCAGAGTTCCAGAGGAAGAGGAAGAGGTTGAGAAAGGGGCAGAAGGCTTACCTGCACAAATTATAGCTGAGAACTTCCCTCATCTGGGGAAGGAAGCAGACATCCACATCCAGGAGGCACAGGGAACTCCCTTCAGATTCAACAGGAGTGGGCCTTCTCCATGGCATATCATTATGAAAATGGCAAAACACAAAGATAGAGACTTCTGAAAGCAGCTAGGGACAAATGGGCCTTAGCCTGCAAGGGTAGATGCATAAGGGTAGTACACACCTGACCCTGTCCATTGAAACTTGGCAGGCCAGAAGGGAGTGGCAGGAAGTATTCAATGTGCTGAATAGGAAAAACATGCAGCCAAGAATCCTTTATCCAGCAAGGCAGTCCGTCACTCGGAATGCAAGGAAAGATAAAGGTTTTCCCACACAAACAAAACCTGAAGGAGTTCATGACCACTAAACAAACCCTGCAAGAGATCCTGAAGGGCATTGTGTAAGCGGAACAATGCAAAGACTACAAAGGACTAGAGATATCTCCAGAAACATGAAACCTGCAGATAACACAATGACACTAAATCCATAGCTTTCAATAATAACTCTGAATGTACACAGACTAAATGCCCCAATCAAAATACATACGGTATCAGAATGGATAAAAAACAAGACCCATCTATATGTTGTCTACAAGAGGTCAATTTTAGACCTGAGGACACCTTCAGCTTGAAAGCCAGGGGATGGAGAACCATCTATCATGCTACTGGAAGTCAAAAGAATGCTGGAGTAGCCATCCTTATATCAGACAAACTAGGTTTTAAACTAAAGACTGAAACAAGAGGTGAAGATGGGCATTATATCATAATTATGGGGTCTATCCAAAAGGAAGAGCTAACATTTGTAAATGTTTATGCCCCCAACTTGAAAGAACCCGAATGTATAAACCCATTAATGATAAACATGCATGAACTGATTGGTAAGAATAGGGTAATTACAGGACATTTTAACACTCCACTGACAACAATGGAGAAATCATGTAGGCAGAAACTCAAGAAAGAAACAATCAACAAAGAAGTTAAAGGCCCGATAGACTGGACTGATATATTCAGAAATTTTCATCCAAAAGCAGCAGAACACACATTCTTGTTGAGTACATATGGATAATTTTCCAAGATAGAACACATGCTGGCTCACAAAACAGCCCTCAATAAATATAAAAGAATTGAGATCATACCATAATCTAAAAGCTAGAAAACTTGAAATAAACCACAAGAAAAAATTTGGAAAGCCTCCAAATGTAGGGAGGTTAAAGCACATCCTACTAAAGAATAAATGGGTCAACCAAGCAACTAAAGAAGAAATTTAAAAAATTCATGGAAGCAAATGAAAATGAAAACATGACAGTCCAACCCATTTGGAATGCAGCAAAGGCTGTCCTAGAGGAAAATTCATTGCGGTCCAGGCCTATCTCAAGAAACAAGAAAAATGCCAAATATAAAAGCTAAATGCACACCTAAAGGAAGTAGAAACAGAAGAGAAAAGAAATCCCAAAGCTTGTGGAAGAAGAGAAATAATAAAGATGAGAGCAGAAATAAACAATATGGAATCCAAATAAACACAGTAGAACAGATCAATGAGTTATTTTGGAAGAAATAAACAGAATTGATAAACCCTGAGCTAGAGTGCTCAAACTGAAAAGAGAGAGAACCCAAAGAGATAAAATCATGATGGAAAGAGGGGAGATCACAACAATCACCACAGAAATACAGACAATTATTAGAGAATACTATGAAAAAGTATATGCCAACAAATTGGACAACCTGGGAGAAATGGACCAACACACTACCAAAACTCATACGGGAAGAGATAGAAAATTTGAACAGACCCATAATCAGTGAGGAAATTGATGCAGTTATCAAAAATCTCCCAACAAATAAGAGTCCTGGGCCAGATGGCTTCCCTAGGGAATTCTACCCGACATTTAAAGCATAGTTAATAACTATTCTTCTCAGGTGGTTCCAAAAAATAGAAATAGAAGGAAAGCTCCCAGACTGACTCTATGAAACCAGCATGACCTTGATTCTCAAACCAGACAGAGACCCCACTAAAAAGGAGAATTACAGGGATGCAAAAATTCTCAACAAGATACTAGCAAATCGAGTTCAACAGTATATTAAAAGAATTATTCACCATGATCAAGTGGGATTCATTCCTGGGCTGCA
>NW_024420549.1:0-10647 GCF_014898765.1 Herpailurus yagouaroundi
TGGGTGCGCGGCGGGGCCTGGCGCCGCGGTTGGGGCGGGTGGGGGGGCGGCCGCGCTCGCTGGCCCGGGCTCGGCTCCGGCTCGGGCTCCGCGCCGCTCGCTCTGCGTCGCTCGCACTCCAGGTACCGGTGACTCACACAGACACTGGCTCCCGCCCCTCGCGCTCACTCGCTCCCCCGCCTCGCCGCCGCCGCCGCCGCCGCCGCGCAGGCCAAACCCACCGGCGCGCCCGGACCCAAGTGGCAGGGAACGAGCACGTCGGGCACCGGGGAGGGAGGGCGCGGCGGGGGGGGAAGGGGGAGGGCGACACCCGGAAAGCTCCGCAGACAGCCGCGGGCTGCGACTGCGAGGCCTGGGAGCGAGCCCGGTGCCGCAGCCGCAGCCAGGGGCGGCCAGGTGGGCGGCGGCGGAGGAGGGAAGCGCGAAGGGGGGGTGGGGGAGGGGGGGCTCAAACCCGCGCACTCCCTGCGCCTGGTCTTCTGGCTTCTGCCCCCGCCGGGTCACCGCGCTCGCAGGCCGGGGTTCCTGGTGCCCAGAGGACGCGCGGGCTCGAGCCCGCGCTCCTCCGCCAGCCCCGGCGCCGCGGGCAGCGGCGCACCAACGCCCCACGCGGAGCCGACTCCCCGGGCGGAGGCCGTCCCGGCCGCGCGCAGACACGCGCTCGGGCCCGGCAGCCGCGAGACCCCCGGGGGACCCCGGGGACTCCCGTCCCCGCGGCGCCGAGGGCTGTGTCGCGCCCGCTCGCAGGGGAGTCTTCGGAGAAAAGCGGCCCCCCGCGCGCGCGCGCGGGCGCGCGCGCGTGAGGTCCTTGGACCCCAGCTGGGGAAGCGACTTCTCTCGCTGGCCCCCAACCTCGCACTTTTTTTTTTTTTTTTTAATGTGTTCTTGGGAAACCAGCGGTCATTTTAGGCCTGTCACGCCCTTCTGGATTAATCAGCGGTCATCATCCATTCTGCTGTGCGTGCATGTGCGCGTACGCTGTTATGTTTTTACGATCAAACACCACCGAATCCAGGAAAAGTTCTTCTCCTGCCTTAAGGGAAGCAATTGCCAACTCATGGTCCTAACCAGAAGGTCCAGAAGATCGAGCTGAAGGCTGAGGTGAGGGTCGGATGAAAGCAAACGGGAGAGGAATCCGTGGCTAGTTTTCAGCAGATCTCAGGTTATTGCACTCGCTTTGGAAAAGGCAGCAACACGGAGCGTCACTGCCTGAGTTCAAAGCCCAACCCCGCCATTTACTAGTCGTATGACTTTGTGCTACTGCTTAGCGTCTCTACGCCTCAGTTTTCTAACCTACGAAATGGGGATAACCTAGCGCTGCAAAAACAGCTCCTACTCTCCCACTGTGAGGATTAAGTGAGTCAGCAGTTCTGAACCGCTTCCATCTGCCTGCCTCGTGGTAAACTCTACATAAGTGTCAGCTAAGATTATCATAGGTTGGGTAGAACAAATAAGCAAACACATTCCGTTGCTAGCACACAGATTAAGGCTCAGTAATGCCACATAGCAACTACCGTGACAAATATTTCTGCCCTTTTTTCAATAATCATAGCTGCAGCCTCTTCATGGAAAAAAAAAAAGTATTGATCTGTGAGCCTCTTAGGCAGCCTGCGTTGTTGAAATATCATTCGTAATGATGCTGTGCTGTTTGACTTTTCAGAAGAGATAATTTCTGAAAAGAGATTCACCGATGCAAGAGCCTTTGAACCACTTCTTGCCCTGCTCACAAATCCCCCTCAAAGGCAAAGAAGACAATAATTTGCTGTCAGAGAGGATCAGTTGTCATTTTAAAACACCTCAGAGCTCATTAGAAATGCCTGAGACCATGGATAAACCTGGAGGATTTTATGCTAAGTGAAATAAGCCAGAGAAAGATAAATACTGCATGGTATCACTTATATGTGGAATGGAGAGGGGAGGGGAGGGGAGGGGAGGGGAAGAGAGGAGAGGAGAGGAGAGGAGAGGAGAGGAGAGGCGAGGCGGCTGGAAAATTGTGGTCACAGAATCACAGGATGGTTTTTCACCCGCTTTCCCAACAGAGAGCTACAGGCCATTGGGTGCCCTCAAATGAGGGCACTGGGACCCTCGTGCAGGATTGCGGCCGAGGAGCGAGACGCTCCTATGGGCAAGCGGGCTGCTCCTTGCACACCAGCCCCACCGGCTCCTGGCTGCTCCTGGTATGAGCCAGGTGCCCTCCCGACTCAGGGGCTTTGCACTGGCTGTTCCCTCTACCTGGAACTCTCTTCTTCCAGACAGGTGCATTCATCGCCTCCTTGGGTCTTTGCTCGTACGTCATCCTCTCCGCGAGTGCTTCCCTGGGCACACGGACACTGCCTTACACATCCTCCATTCTCCGTAGCATTTTCCTCCACTGCATATGTTTGCCGTCTGTCAGTCTGTCTTCCCCTGCTTCCTCTATTGCTAGAGGACACACTTTCTAGAAGTTTAATAGTTTAATACAAGAAACCTTTCATTATTTTTTTGTGAGTGTGGGGCATTCAGGAGAGGCCTCTTGGTTCATTTACTGATAAATGAAAAGACCACTGCCCGGTGGTCTTCAGCTGGTGGGCAGGGATCGGACATCCAAGCTGGCGTGGCTTGCCTCTCTGTTGCCTTACCAAGGAAAGTGGGCAGGCTGGGCCCAGTTGGACTGGAGCTCCTTGAGGGTAGGTAGGGTCTTTAGAGTGTTTTGCTCCCTGCTCTATTCCAAGTGCCTGGCACATAATAGGTGCTCAATAAATATGTATTGACTGCATGAGCGAATGAATAGATGTAATCTTTATAGTCTGTGCCAAGCCCACCTCTGCCAGGAAGCCCTCTGCACCTACCCCAGGCTATGGAATCCTCTCCTACCTCGGCCTCCACCTGCCACCTGCCCTTCCCTCCCTCTGGGCTTTGGGATCCTTCCTCCTCGGTAGATGACCCTAGAAACCAGGCCTGGAGCTCCCTGAGGGCAAGCGTGGGCTCTGTCAGGCAGGGAGGATTCAGTTAGGCATTTCTAACCGTACGCAGGATACAGTCACATTTTATATATGTATTGGCTGATGAATCAGAACCACTGCCGAGGTGACCGTTGCTACCCCATCTTACAGATGGGAACACCGAGGCCCAGAAAAGTTGAATCATTTTCCAGCCTGTCCAGCCTGAGTCTAGCCCGGTGTCTCCACGGAGGCAGGTGCTCAGTGTCTCCGAGGACCGATTATTCCCACTGTCTGCCCCGTACGTGGAAAAGGAGGCACCCAAGGTTTCCCCTTGATGTTCCAGGGCCCCCTAAAGGTGGCGTTCAAGGCCCCCGCTTTCCTCTCCCCTGGAAGCCACGGTTTGCCACGGCTGAGATGCACTGGCAAGGGAGCTGGGTTTAATATTCATGAACCAGCCAGGCATGAGTGATTAGCCCACTGTGTGTTGGAGGAGGAGGAGGAGGAGGAGGAGGAGGAGGAATAATTGAATAAGGTATTTACATAACAAGTTAATGCTGTGCCTGCGGGGCTCCTTTGCAGGACCTCCCCACCCCCAACTCTGTTCTCGCCCACCTCATGCTTTCCCTTGCCTTGGCCGTCAGAGGGGCAATGCCGGGGCTCTGCCCCCCTCAGCAATCAGGGCTGACATCGAAATGACCAATAAAGTTACTGAAAGAAGAGAATTAGACGGTCTGGAAGGGGCCAGCCATAGGCTGATTGGTGGCCGGCGCAGGGGCCTGGACCCCCCCAAGCGAGCAAGCGAGCCAGCAAACAGACCCTCTGCAGAATCTGAGAGCCCACAAGGTGAGGCAGAGAGGTCCACAGGTGGATGGCAGGGTTCCACCCAGTGCTGCCCGCCGCCAACCCTCGGGAGACCCTGGGCGCCTCCCACCCCGTTTCAGGGCACGTCTCCTTTTCTGTAACGTGCAGGGCCCCAGCGTGACCCTCTGTGGTCCAGACCTGTGTTCCAGCCGCCCAGCAATGACAGCAGGCAAAGAGAGGAGCCAGGCCTTTCTGCCGTGAAAAAGAGAAGTCCTCTTTTGTGGCTGCAAGGGGTGAGGTAAGCCACCGCTCCCACGCCTACCTGAGAGCTGCCTTCGGGATTACCCCTGGTCAGTGCTCACTTGGGGTTCTGGAACCAAAGGTTATTAGCTCATAATCACCTTCTTCACGGCTGGCTGGGAGGCGCGCAGCGCGTCTGACCCCGGGCGAGAGGAACACGGCCAAGTGCTCTGGCTGCAGTTAAAAGGGTTCACCACCCTCTCCCTGAAGGTGAACGGCAAAGACAGGCTGGGGAGTTTAAAGGGGAGTAGGAGGCATTAACCACTGACCAACCCTGCCGCCCACTGCAAATGCAATTAACCAGCGTTATCCGAGTCTCTGGAACGGTGGATGGTGCCCCGCGAGGGCCAGAACAGTGCGGTTCTCCTTGCCCCGAGTGCGGAGGGCGGACCTGGGCAAGTTGCCCGTTCTGTTGGTCGTGTGAACGCGGGCAATTTACGTGACTTGTCTGAGGCTCAGGTCCCTCATCTGTGGAGCCGGGAGGATGACGGTGCTCCCGTCACAGGGCTCAGATGAGGACAGACTCGCTGCATGAGCCATTCCTGGGTTTCTTCTAGAAAGATCATGGGGTACGATGCTAAGACTGAATTCTAACCTCTTCTCGATGATGGAACGAGGTATTTTCACAGTTCTGAGTCTTTTTTTTCTCAGCCGCAAGGCTGAGAAAATTTCCTGAGCCCTGTATGATGAGCTGGCTGGGAAGATTAAGTGGCACACACACCGTGTAGAAGATGCCCGGACTCGGTGCCTGGTACATAGTAGGTGCTCAGTGAGCATCCAAGGAGGCAACACCAGGTCTGCCAGGACCTGCCTGGAGGCTGGCGCCACAGACCCCAGAGAGAAGACCCTGCAGGAGAGAGGGTGGGCTTTTGTGCAGTTCGGGGGGCAGAGCTGGGTCCATCAGCTGAACATTGCAACCGGAGTATTTTAACCCAAAGCCAAGAGGAGCCCAAATCGCCTGAAAATCAGGCAGCATCAGTGGGTGCGAGTGCCCATCACAGGGCGTATCCAAGCTAAGACTAGTTGGGATGTCATGGAGGGGCTCCGGGGACTAGGGGGAAGGAGGCTTGCTGGCTGATTTCTATGGTTCCATCCGTGATCCACGGTTGCGAGGTAGGAGGGAGACCCCTCCTCGGAACCCAGTCTGGAGAGTGTGCAGTGGGGGCCTGGGATGCTGGGGGGCTGGTGGCAGCCAGGGGACATTGGCTCTGGGCAGGTTGGCCGCAAGGCAGACTTGCGGGAGCCTCCCCTCGTCCGGATGCCGGACTCCGTGGACAGGAAAGGAAGCGGGAGTCTGAGACTGTGCTGGGGGACAGGGTGCCATTGATCAGGCAGTGAGGACTCCAGGTCAGAGGTGGGTGGGCAGTGCGGGTAGGGCTGAAACCGACAAGCAGCCCCTGCCCTGCCCTGCTCTGCTCCATTCACACTGCCTTCCGGACTGAACACCCACCACCTCGGTTAGTCCTCCACAACTCGCCCGTCCCCATTGTGCAGATGAGGAAACTGAGGCTCGGAGAGGAGCAGCCGCTGGGGCGCCTTCTCCGGGCGGTGTTCTTTCCAAGCTCACACGCGACCTGCGAACTCGGGCCCCTCCGCAGATCCCAAACTGTCACTTTCCCCTTTCCCCTCCCCTCTTCACTTTCCCGAAGTGAATATCATTATTAATATTATTTGCCTAATTAACACGTTGGCTGAATGACAGAAAACATGCAAACAGGTTTCGCCAAGGAAACTCTGTCTGATTAAAACTGCAGCCTGTCTAATTAGATGGAGATTTCTTCATTAGTTTCCCCATTTTAGATGAGCCGTCTCCCTCCCCTGGCCCCCTTCCCTTTGCTGTCACCTACCTTCCTCCAACGGCTCTGCCGCTCCCACCCGCACCTGCACCCCCCTTCCCTCTGCAGCCAGTCAGAGGACGCTGTCTGTGGGACGGGCACTGGCTGGCCCACCACACAGCCTTGGAGCTGATGCTGAGAGCCCTCATGGGCTCTGTGGTCAGGGGTGCCTGAGGTCTGGGTTGGGACTGGGGCTTCCTGGGCCTTCTAAAGGTGCCTTTATTAAAAAAAAAAAAAAAAAAAAGCAGGGGGATGCCTGGGTGGCTCAGTCGGTTGAGTGTCTGACTTTTGACAATTTCAGCTCAGGTCATGACCCCAGGGGTGTGGGATCGAGCCCCGCCTCGGGCGCCACGCTGAGCATGATGCCCCCTTGAGATTCTCTCTCTGTCCCTCTCCCCTGCTTGCATGCACTCTCTCTCTCTCAAAATAAAAAATAATAAAATAGAATAAAATAAAATAAAATAAAATAAAATAAAATAAAATGCTGTAGTCTTATTAAAAAAAAACAAAAAACCCTCCTGGTTTACAAACAAAGCAAAGCAAAACAAAGACCCCCAGGTCCCCTCAGTTGTCGTGAGCAGCAAAACGCTTGTGCAAAAATACAAGTGATGCTAGATAGCGGAGGTTGACCATTCACTCGCTATGTATCAGACACCTGCACGCGTCATCACATTTTCTCCAGGGCAACCGTACGTATAAAGAGATGGCCCCACTTTCCAGATGAGAAAGCTGAGGCTCAGGGGCAGCTGGCAAGTGGCAGAGCCAGGACTCAACCCCAGCCCAGTCTGGTCCACACCCTGGCTTCTCTCTCTTGGGGGCTCCCTGGACTTGATGTCCACAGAACCCACATCCTTTCCTCATTTTCTCTTTCTTGCTTTATCCCAGTGATAGCTCTCCAGGTGACCGGGAGGGCTGGGGGGTGTGGACCGGGCAGCCCACGGCGGTCCAGCAGGTGTCCTGTGTCGGGGTCCGGCTAAGCTTGGGACTGGCCCAGGACGAGAGGGGCCAAGACACGGAGGGGCACCGGGCCCCCTGACAAGTGATATCAATCATCAGTAGGGGTGTGTGGCCCGGGAGAAGACAAGCAGGCGTGGGATTATAGATTACCTGAAGGGGATAGGTTCGAGCCATCACGTTTTTAGCCTCCCCATGCCGGGAGATTGTGAGTACCCGTGTCTGCTTCCTACAGCGAGGTGACGTCATCGTCAACGTTTTATAGAGGAGGACACCGGGGCTCAGGGAGGTTTAGAAATGCCGGCAGGATCACACAGCGAGGAAGGGGCTGCATTGTCTCCTGTGAGTATGGATGCTCTGGTGACTCGGAGCACAGGGGCACAGAGGGCGGAGGCGAGACGGGTGGGATTCAGCTCAGGCTGGGAAGAGAGGTTGTCACCATTGTGGGCGGGCTGCCGCAGGCTGGAGTGAGCTCTGGGTCACTGGAGGGCTGCAAGTGGAAGTGGACTTGAACGTTGCTGGCGGGCAGGTTCATTCTGCCATATTGACTGAGTGCCCGTGGGCAGGCACGGTCCCTCTTGGAGCTGGCCGGCTAAGCCCGTGAGGCTTCTGTCTCCCTATCTGCTTTGGATGGGTCTTTCCTCCCCTGTCTCAAGAGTGCCCGGTGGCCCAGCTGCCCCATATCCAGCTCTTAGACCCTTCCACTGGTCTCTTGGGACCCAGGACTCCTGACCCTGCCTGCAAGGGCCTGACCAAACCCACCTCAACTTGTGATTCGTGTACTGAGGGCAGGAGAGGGAAGGTGTAGGTGAGATTAGCTGTCTCTTCTTACCTCCTCCCCAGACCCCATCAGCCCTCCAGGGATTAGCTGGAGCGCTTAAGCCCCTAGAAAACTCTGGAAAGCTACTTCCTGGCCATGTGGGAGAGCAGGTGGCCTGGTGGCCCCGGGGAGAGACACGTGGGCACAGCTGGTTAATTAGTAAAGAAGCCTGACTTGGTGACCCAGATCCTTGCGAATGAAGCTTGTTTGTGACTTGGGGTGTGAGCCCTGCGTCTGAGAACGTGTGAGGAGAACCCAGCCCCGCCAGTCGGGAACCTCTAGCCCACCGGGGAGAATAGCTCTGCGCCTTTGGCCCCTGATTCCACCATCCTATGAGAAGGACCCTGGCCTTGGGTTTGAATCCCAGCTCTGCCACTTGTTAGCTCAGCGCCCTTGGGTGCATTTCTTCACCTCTGTGAACCTCTGTTTCTTTGTCAGCGGAGTGTGGAAACAATAATGCCCCACAAGATGGTTGCACAGATAAATAACTTCATGGGAACAAGGGCACCTGGTATAACGCCCGGACACGTAGGACAGCTCCTTTCCAACACTCCTCCAGTGGGCAAGTCCAAGTTCACAGACACAGTAGTAACATTCTGAGCTCCGGGCGAAGGGTTCATCACCGTGGGTGAGAGGACGCTGACTCTGGTCCAGGAGGGCTGAACCCCTTCCCAGAATCCCAGCTTCCAGCCGGTTCTGACGCTCTCTGCGTCTCCCACCGATGGGTCTTCAGGCGCCCCGAGAGTCAGACTCTCCCGGGGGCCCGACAACCCTGATGGCTTCCCTGGGCCTCGCGGGGCTCTTCCCACAAATGGGCACAGGCCCAGCCCTTCCTCCCGTGGTTTGAGGCCTGTGGGCCAATTGTACGAGGAAGCCGGAGCCCCCGCAGGGAGCACGATCAGAGGCGGGGAGGACTCGCCTCATTAGACAGCTCCCGCGCCTTGGGGCCTGTCACCATGGCAGCCGGCCCTCCGCAGACCAGGTGGTTTTTATTACTGAACTTGGAAAACTTTACTGCGGCGCCAACAATGAATCTTTATTCTGTCCCCTTCTTAATAACCTTTGCATTTCCAAGCCGCATTTATAATTAAGTCATTAATCCCTTGCTGGAATTTCTTGTTTTTCAGAAGCTGCAAACCCGAGGCCCCGGTCTGGCTCTGGCGTGAATGGAAGGGCAAACGCTCCACCAAATTGCTCTGGGAATGTCATTCTAATTACTGGATCCTGACCCAGCAGCAGCGTGCTGATAAGCTCTGGGTTGGAGACGCCCTATCTCGGAGGAGCTCAAAGCCTGCTCAAGGCCGCTTCTCTCCCCCCTGTGGCATCCCTGCCAAGCAATTAGCCTCGTGGCTGCCTGAGCGCCCGCTCTGGGAGGAGCAGGTCCCCGCAAGGGCTGCGGTGGGGAGGGCCGAGGGGTCAGGGATGTCCTCCGACTGTGTTCCCACGAGAGGCAGCCCCGGCTCCTCTGGGTTTCCCTTCTCCGCCTCCCCTGCAATGCAAGCGCTGCGTTCTAGTCTGCACGGCGGGAGCCTGGGGAACTGCGCGTGGTGATCCCGGGCTCTGGGGACGGGCCGACTTGGATCCCCCCCCCCCCCCAATTTCCATGTTCCAGTCCTAACCCCCCAGACCTCAGAATGTGACCATATTTGAAGATGGGGTCTTTAAAGAGGTAACTAAGCTAGGGGGTGCCTGGGTGGCTCAGTCGGTTGAGCAGCCGACTCTTGATTTGGGCTCAGGTCACGATCTCGGGGTTTGTGAGTTCGAGCCCCGCGTCGGGCTCTGTGCTGACAGCTCAGAGCCTGGAGCCTGCTTCAGGTTCTCTGTCTTCCTCTCTCTCCGCCCCTCCCCCACTCTTGCTCTGTCTCTCTCTCTCTCTCTCTCTCCTTCAAAAATGAAAAAACAAAAAATTTTTTTAAAAAAGAAGAGGTGATTAGGACACGGACACACACAGAGGGGAGGCCACATGAAGACACAGGAGGAAGACGGCCATCTCCGGGCAAGAAGAGAGGCCTCAGAAGAAACCAGCCTGCCCGCATTTGGATCTCAGCTGGCTGGTCTCCAGAGCTGTGAGGAAATGAATTTCTGCTCTTTAAGCCACCCGGTCTGTACCTTGGTTTTAGCTCTAGCAAACTCCCACAGCGGCCCGCCAGCTGTAGCACATGTTGGCTCTCCCACTGGCGGTCCCTCACCTCTTCCCAGGGTCTCAGTGAGAGAAAGCCAGGCCTCCCAGCACCTTGCTCTCGTCCTGGCACAAGGGTGAAGGGCAGAGAGGTTTCTCTTCTGCAATTTCCACTAGCTCCTGGCCTCCAAGGAGGCTGGCTTCCAGAGGCAGGGACTTGACCAGGGTGTCCACCCAAGACCTTGACAGTGAGTCTAGGTCAGGACCCTGTGGGCAGAGTTGGGAGGGAGCCCTGTGCCAGCTTCCCAGGGGTATTGGTACGGGCGCAGGTTGGGGGCAGGGAGGTCCCCAGCCCTGGGGACCTGAAGTGCTCCAGCGTTAGTCACAGGCCGCCTGGCAGGGGGGTAAGTAGGCCAGCTGACTTGAAGGGAAAGAGGATGGACAGACAGATACCCAGAAACTTGTGGCCCATGTTTACCTTCTGCTGTTTCCTAGCTATCACATCCTTTCTGCCCCAATCCTAAATGAGTCCCCTTAACCTCTTCTCTATGACCATTTGGTGGCTCTGAATTGTTCTCTGTGTGACCAGCCACCATCCAATCTTGCTTCTATTTACCCCCCAGGGTCATTTCATATACTCTTCCTCCCTGTCACACTAATCTTCTCACTATCTCTGGCATAACATGTTCTTTTCCATCTCATTTATCTGCCCATCCACACATCTGTCCACACATCCACACATCTATCCATCTACCCACACATCCATGCATCCACCTACCCATCCATCCATCCATCCATCCATACACCCATCCATCTATCCATCCATCTGTCCATCCATTCATCCATCCATCCATCCATCCATCCATTCACACATCCATCCATCCATCCATCCACACA
>NW_024420549.1:13647-23045 GCF_014898765.1 Herpailurus yagouaroundi
CTATCCATCCATTCATCCATCCATCCATCCATCCATCCACACATCCATCTACCCATCCGTCCATCCATTCATCCATCCATCCATCCATCCACACATCCATCCATCCACCCATCTATCCATCCATCCAACAAATATTTGCTCAATGCCTTCTGAGTAAGTACTGTGCTGAGCCCATATTCACAGCCCCACCCCTCACAGAGCTCACAGTCCAACAGGGGAGCTGGACATCAATCCCATAAAATGACATACACTTAAGATTATAAGCTGAAAAGTGCCACGAAGGGAAAAATCAGGGAGCAATGAGCATGTAGGACAAGGAGACTGAGGGGTTGGTGCTGATGTGAGCCCACGAGGAGGGAATATGTAAGCTGAGCCCTGGACTGAGAATAAGAGTCAGCCAGAAGGAAGACAGGGACTAGTGTTCTCATCCAAAGGAATAGCACATGCAAAGTCCCTGAGGTGGCAGGGAGCTCCACCACACGGCGCCCCCCCCCCCCCCGCCCCCCCCCCCCCCCGCAGAGCTGAGCCTGGAGAGACAGGCAGGGGTTTGCTGCTGGACTGGAAGGTCAGGGTTGGGCCCATACCCCTTTTCATTCCTAGGACAGCATCTGGTTTGGGCTAGGAGCTCAGTATCTGAGGGGTGCCTGAGGCTGTCATCAGTCATCCTTCATGTTGGTGGGGGAGACAGTTAGTTCAAGGGCTTTGTAGCACATGACCAGACCCTACGCATTATCTCTAAGGGATGCCGTGAAGGTCATCTGTCTACTCTGGGCTCCTTTTGTTCCTCTGTGCTACTGTTAGTGTTTTGATAGGTTTTCTTCCAGATGTGTAGGTAGGGGTCGCTTAGATTTCAGCAGGCCAGCCCAGCCCCAATAGCCTTGTTGTTCCTCTGGCTCTGTCCTGCCTGTCAATTCCCTCTCTCTCTCTCTCTCTCTCTCACACACACACACACACACCACACTCCCTGCAGTCACATGGGTGTGCCCAGTATGTGCTCACACCTAATACTAGAATGCTGCTATTGTGTTCTCAGGCTGTCCTTGGTGATGCCCACATCTGACACCGCCACGGGGTGACAGGGCCTGGCCACCACCGCCTCTGCCACTGCAAGGTGCCGAAGGGGTGCTGCAGCCAACCAGCAAGGAGGCTGCCCCGTGGATTTCTGCCCTGAAGACATTCTACACGACAGTGGGTCACCTGCGCACCTTGTCAAAACAGCACCTGCTATCCCCCTGCTGCCCTCTGTCCCGCGGACTTGGCCCATGGGAGGGTGTCTGGGAACCATACACCTAGGGCAGGCAGTGCTGGCTCCCCAGTCCCCGGGGCCCGCCCCTCTGGGTGCCTCCCTCAAGCCTTCATGCAAGCCAGCACATACACACGTGCCCCGGGAAGCCCACCCCACACGATGACCAAGCACGCTTAGAAATATCTGGATCCCCACGCAGACATGACTCAGGCTCTGACTTCCCTCTAGTATATGGGATTGTTAATTTTTTTTTTTATAGATTATAATCAGCGTGCATTCAGTTTTGAGTGCTGTTTCTTCACTCTACGCTGCAAACACGTCCGTTCAGCACACTCTTCATCAACATAATTCCCGGCAGCTCCCTGATGGTCCCTTAAGTGGACGCACCACTTCCCCCGAGCACCCCCGATTGTCGGACGTCGCACGTGTTTTCAGATTGCCGGACGTCGCGCGTGTTTTCAGATTGCCGCTGTTATAGATGGCGTGCTTGCCATCTATTGGGTGACTGGTATACAGTTTCAGAAGAAGAATGACCACCTTAGGAAGTATGAGAGGCTTAGATTCACGGGGTTCAATTGCCATCCAAGTGGTTTGTAGCAATTGCCCCCGTCCACCAACATTTCACATGGGTAAAGGCACCAGATCGTTAACCGTAATTGCCGGAGGGGGCTCCGGGCTGGACTCCCCCACCTTAACAACACCACGAATGACTCTTGAAGCTCAAGGTTGTATAAAAAGCAAGGGGCACTGGCTAAGTACCGAATGCAGACCATAGGGATCAACTGTGTCGAGTTTCAAACCAAACATTTAAGCATAAATATGTACCTAGGATAACATGATCCGCCTACACCACTGTGGCTGTCGTGGGAATCTTGTTTATAACAGTGATCTCACCTCGCAGGTTGCACGAGTGAGGAGCCATGTGGGGTAAGACCCTCACCGCTGCCCTGGATTGCCTTCTGTTGTCTGGCGCAGAGATCGCCCCCGCTTCTCCATACCCGCCCGGCCCCAGTTCTGACTGTCCGAGCCGGACCGGACCGGGAGCTCATTCACCCGCCAAGAGGGCTGGAGGGTGTTTATTCTAGAAGTGCGCAATACCCCCAAGGCGAGGGCCTGAGCGGCTCCTCCAAAGCTTTGCCTAGTCGAGCTCCCATTTGCTACTGTCCCAACCTGCTGCAAAAGCGGGGGGTGTGGCTGTCCTCCGATCTGGCAAGAGTGTCTCCTCTAGGCGCCTGGGACACAATCGCCATCTTTTACCCTTTGCATTTTGGTGGCAGGAGGGGCTTAAGAACCTCCTGAGCTTTTCGTAGGAAGAGAAATCCACTCCATGTATGTGATCCCTGAATCTATGCACAAGCCGTTCTCCTAGGTTGTGTAAGCGAATACACTGCCCTCTCCCACCCCGGGCAGAAGCTGGGGTGAACTGCACTTGGGCCCGGTGTACCGGGGAGGAGGGATGTTTCCCTCTTTCGTGCTTTCCTGCAACACCTTTACTAGCGATTAACTAAGATGATTACACTCATACAGAGTTAACAAGGGGACCCTCGCCAGGGGGCTATTTGTCCTTTCGAATGGGACAATTCTGACGTTTAACAACAAGATGCAAAGCTGCAATGGAAGAATGGCAGGCAGGGATGAGTCTACATCATTCAGCACAGACACATCTTACTTGGGGCCGACCAAGGCGACCAAGGTGGGTCCTCAAAGGCGACCGACGAGTACAATTTCCTGTTTGGTTGATGATATCAGAGACCGCAGCTGCGTGTCAGAGACTCAGGAACAGGTGGGCAGTTTCTTACAGCGACCAAGTCAGACCGGACTCAGTCCCGGCTCCTCCGAGAACAGCTGTGTGACTTTGGGAGAATCACTCAACCTTTCTGGGCTTCTGTTGCCTCATGTGTAGATCTGAGATAATAGCATTTCTTACACGGTAAGAGTTAAATGAGAAAATTCATGTAAAGGGCTTAAGGCAGTGCCCGGCCTGTAGCAGGGGCTTAATAATTGCTGGCTATTATTATAAGTATGAGCCAGTCATTTTGAAAATCCCTTTCTTGGGGTTCCAGCAATAATCACCTACCGGGTCCAGTGTCTTACAGCTCACGGGTGACGTTCATCCCATTAACCCTCTGAAGTCTCACAGTAAGCGGGGAGGAAAGTTAATCTTACTTTCCTGCTCTCGGGATAGCCTCCTCATCCCTAAAACGTGAGGTTGCACCTCCCACCCTCCCACAAGGTCTATTTCCAAGAACATCGTAGGCACCGTGAAACGGCGACCATGGAAGCCGCGTGACCATCTCAGCGGCCGTTTGAGCCTGCACCCTTGCAAAGCTAAATCCAGCCACAGAAGCCTCACGGACAGCCTGCAGCCCTGCCCTCGCCCACGGTCTTGCACTTAAAGGCCGCAGGGCGGACCGGAACGAGAAGCACTGTCGTCAGACAGACTTGAACTGAGTCCTCTGGCTTCGGACAAGTTATTTAATCTCTGAGACCCAGCTTCCTCTGCTTTAAAATCAGGCGGTCCCTTGGGGCGCCTGGGTGGCGCAGTCGGTTGAGCGTCCGACTTCAGCTCAGGTCACCATCTCGCGGTCCGGGAGTTCGAGCCCCGCGTCGGGCTCTGGGCTGATGGCTCGGAGCCTGGAGCCTGCTTCCGATTCCGTGTCTCCCTCTCTCTGCCCCTCCCCCCTTCATGCTCTGTCTCTCTCTGTCTCAAAAATAAATAAACATTAAAAAAAATTAAAAACAAAATAAAATCAGGCGGTCCCATCCGTCTCCCAGGGCTGTTCTAAAAATTCGATGAAATAATTCAGGTAAAATGCCCATTTATTCCACAGACACCGAGCGTCTACTCTGTGATGGGCTTGACTATAAGGCATGGGAAGAAATGGCTGAGCAGAGGCGAGGTGCCTGCCCTCTGGGACCGGAGGAAACAGACCACACACAGTCAGAGTGCTTTCTGCTACCAGCGCCACAACATCTGACAACATGTGACTGCAGACAGCTTCAACAAACCGGAGATCTAATATCTTACGTACAGTATACCCAAAGACAGGACTATCCCCGGGTCTCTTAATTCGCAGCTTCTCCGTGCACCCAAGGGCAACTTTTTCCATCTTTCTGCTTCGCCACCCTCAGCGTACAGATGTTTGCCTCCAGGCTGGTGCCCTCCTGGGCACGAGCTGGCTGCTGAAGTTCCAGGCTGGCATCCTCACATGGCACGAAGAGAAGGCCAGCAAGGCGAGGGACGCTTCTGGCTGTCCATTTTTTCTCCCTTGAGATGAAAGTCCCACAACATGAAATCGATCGTTTTATTTATTTATTTATTTATTTTTTAAAAAAAATTTGATTTTGAGAGAGACAGAGAGAGGGAGCATGAGTGGGGAAGGGGCAGAGAGAGAGGGGGAGAGAGAATCCCAGGGCAGAGCCTGACGTGGGGCTCAGTCCTGCCATCTTGAGATCACGACTTGAGTCCAAGTCGAGAGTTGAACACTCAACCGAAACATTTTCACCACCCTTAAGGAAAAACCCTTAGGTCCATTTTTAAGAAACCTTTTCCAGCAGCTCAAGAGACGTGTCCTCAAGGCTCCTCAACTCAAATTGGGTCACATGATCATTATTAAACCCATCACGGATAGGAGGAGTGGAATTATTATGCTTGGTTTTTCAGAAGTCCCTCTAGTTCAGCAACCCCTGAAGCACAGGAACGTGACCATGACCATGAGGGTCCTGAACAAATGAATGACCGAAGGAACGAGGGAATAAAATTGTTGGCACAGAGTGGAGCACCTAATAGATGCCCAATGTATGCTTCTTTCCCATAGCAACGAACGTTGGATGAGAGGGCAGACACACTCCAGCCTTCCCAATTTGCCAAAATGAGAAAGAAAAAAAAAACAACCAAAATAAATACAATCATAACAGCCCCTCCAAGGAAATGCCCAATTAATTTTCGGTGCCTGGAGAAGGTGTCTTTGCAAAGAACAGCACACAGCGTTTCAGAGACGGCGAAGGAATCGGCATCTGGAGCCTGGATGGTTTGCCAGCCGCTCGTGAATTACCCAATTACACCATTTTTCTGATCTTTTTCACTACCCCAAACCGACTGCTCTTCTACTCTTTTTTAAAAATGTTACTCAGAAACAGTAGGCCATATTATGCATTTTTGAGACACCTGTTTGCAATCACATTGCCTTTTATGGATCTATTTTGAAGCCGGTTTTCAGGAACAACCTAGAAAGCCAAATTGCTACAGCTTAGCACCTGTACAAAATGTTCTTCCTGCTTCCTGCTGGAGGGTGCACATCCCCTTCCTCCTTGCCCGATGGTGACTGAGAAGAGAGGCGTGTCCCTCCCACCTGTACGATAGCACCTTCGATGCAGGGACCATTCCAGATCATCCCTGCAGCTCCCACCAGGAGTAGTGGCTGATTAAACTGGCACCTTCCCAGAGTCCCTCGTTCCAGGTGACAGGGTAGGCCGGACATTCCCATCACGGGCAAGTGAGGCAATACTTCGGTGAAGCAGGGGTCGATGGCTCATCTCCCGTCTCAGAGATTCAGGGCTTCATTGATTTAACAAATACTGACGGGGGTCATGGATAACCCAACACTGTGCAAGGCATCACACTTACACACTGCTGTGTGGACCTTGCCTCCTTGGGGCATAAAGTCCACATTAATCTTCCCCAAAGGTAATTAAGCACTGTGGGAACTCTTTGCACCATCCGGACCGGACTGGTCCATTACCAGGAAAAAAACCAGCAGCAATAACAATCTTACTGTCGGAAAATTTCAAATGCTCACGGCCCACACCAGCCATCTACTCTTCTCTTTCGGCACTTTCCCCATCCCTTCTGGGTTGCCTCCAAGGAAGTCCAGACTCGCTCCTTCTCAAGGTCTTTTGGCTATTCATCTTTTGCTAGTATCTGAGTCGCAAATAATCTCTTTTCATAGCTGGCTGGGTATGCGATAAAGCACGTGCCGTAAATATTAATTATAGAATCTAAGTCAGAGGTCAACAGATTTTTCCTTTTTTCTTTTTAAAGTTTAATTATTCATTGGAGAGAGACAGAGAGACAGCATGGCGCAGGGGAGGGGCAGAGAGAGAAGGAGACACAGAATCCGAAGCAGGCTCCGGGCTCTGAGCTGTCAGCACAGAGCCCGACGCGGGGCTCGAACTCATGAACTGTGAGATGATGACCTGAGCTGAAGTCGGACGCTTAACCGTCTGAACCACCCAGGCTCCCCAAGATATGGTGTTTATTTTTTTTTAATCAGCGCAAATAAAGTAGTGAAATATTTGTGACTAAGCTAAATCTGTTGGCCTTGTCCCTCCCCTGTCGCCTCCCGCAGCCTCTCCCAGCCTTTCCAGGGGGTCCCTGAGAGGTGACAAGTCCTTCTTGGCTCTGGGCAGTGATCTCCATTGTCCACTGGGAGAGAGGCTCAGGTCCCCAGGCCTCACGTTCAGTTCAGGGAAGGCCCTGGCTACCCGTACCCGCTGTGACATCACTTCATGCTTTAGGAAGCTGATACAGTCTCTGTCTTCGCTCTGTCTTACCCAAGTCCCCTCCCCACCAGGAACAAGGAAGAGAAAACAGAAGGGGGGTGGAGGTGGGAAAAGAAAGTTCTAGTCACTCCTTAGAAGGAAGCAAGCAGGGAGGCCCCACAACCTCCTGTGGGGCCTCACGAAGCCATGGAGAAGACCCAGCTTCCAGCCCCGTGTCTGCCTCTCACTGACCTCACTCCATGGCCTCCCTCCTCATGAGGGCACAAAGCCAAGCCTGAGAGGCATCTCCCATGACGACGGCCTTGTCTCTCCTTTCCTGGCATCTCTGCCACACCTCTGCCCACCGCCCCCCACCCCCGAGTTCAGAGCCCCCTCCCGGAATCCTCTCCTCGCTCCTGGGATTCTCCGGCAGCATTCACTGATTAGAGACCCTCAGGGGACCCTGGCATTAAAGGGCCCTGTGGCCTCGGGCAGGACCCTTTCCCTCTGGGGGCCCCGTGTGTCTGTGCCTCCTCTGGTAAGATTTCCACGCAAATGGTGCAAAATTCCAGGCCTCAAAAGGCCCTCATTGCAAACCGGAGCTTGTAAGCGGTCTACACCGCACGGAGCTCTTTCACCCCTAGACAAGCTGACTCCCTACAGTCATCGGATATCGGGGCGGGGCCCGGGCGTTGCCATCGACCCCCGAGGTAAGTCTCCCTCAGCCTCCTTCTGCCACCGCTGACTTCCTTTTGGCTTCATCTCTAAATTAAAACAGGTGTCTTAGCCGCCCGCGAACATTCTGGCGGAGTCTAGCTGCAGCACAGTGAAGGAAGGCATCCACGTCCATGGCCAGGGGGACACAGCTCATTATCCTGCTCCCTGGGCTCTTCCATTTAATTAGGGGGCAGGGTTGCCCAGCCCCTCCGAGCTACCGGACTCACAGGAACCCTGATTTGCACCTGCAGAGAAGATATAGAAGGGAGGCCCGGTCACTGCTTCCTGACTCCCCAGCTTAGCTCCGGGCCCGGTGTCCCCTGTTCTCACCCCCCTTGTGGCTCCCTTGGGGGCAACCCCCCCCCCGCTTTTGCAAGTGGGGGTGGGGGGCTCACGTGGGGGTAGGGGGCTGGCATCCTCCGCTGGTTTCCAGGGGAGACTGGAAGCCTTTACTGGCCCTCTTTCTCAGAGGCAGGAGCGGGGTTATGCGGCTGGATGAGACACGAAATGCTTCAGGCAGGCCCCATACAGACTCCAGGAGGCAGCACTGGTGGAAGGCCTGGCCTGAACGGGGAAGAGGGAGGCCTGCCCCTGGGGGTTCGTTTTCAGGGTTAGGCTCAATATGTTTTAAAAGATAGACTCTTTTAAACATAGCTCTTGAGGCATGATGAAGACAGACCCGGGTTCCACTCCCCGCTCTGCACTGAACAGGCTGTGGGACGCTGGGGTAAGCCAGTTGACAGTCCTAAGCCTCAGTTTCCTCATCTGTGAGATGCGGCTAAGAATACCCGCCCACGGAGAGCTTCTGTGAGGGTTAAGAATGAGACGCTGCGTGTGTAACATTACTTATGACCACGTTGGCCCTGGTCTGTTGTCTCGTGGTTTCTTGGTCTAAACTTTTGTACGTGCTACATCAGGGACAAAGAAAAGGGAATACCTTTGAGGTCAACAAGAGGAATAAGAATGGCGTTGCACGATGCAGGGATGGGATTGCAGTGGGCAGGCCCCCAGGCGGGGAGCATTCTCGCCCAGGCAAGACACCAGAAGGGTGAGTGGCCCTGGGCAGCCACAAGGAGGCCGGGCCCCCAGCTCAGGGTTGCCTGCCTGGCAAAGACCTTCGCCCTTCACGACGCCGAGGAGTGGACAGTGTTTGGGAGCTGGGGGCTGCAGGAGCTTACCCCATGCAGGACGAGGGGGTGCCGACCACCGCCTGGCCTCTGGGGGCCCTGCTTCAGTTCTGGGCTCCATGAAAACCCCGGCAACCTGAAGTTCCTGGGGGAGGGGGGTGCGGCACAGAGAGAGTGGGGGGGGGGGGTCAGATCATAAGAGTAACTGCCACAGAATTCCCCGCCACCCGGGAACGAGGGCACCTCAGGCGCAGATTTGGGATGACGGAGGTAAAGAAGCTGGGCATTTCTCACCCCTCGGTGATCCTGGCTTCAGACCACCGTGTGGAGCGCGGCCTGAGGTCGACGGCCGGGAAATGGGAGCTGTCCTCAGTTTCCCCTCTGGAAACCGGGGATCACCAGCTGGAGGGTTGGAGGGTTAAGCCTGACGCACAAGTAAGCACCGGGGGAGGGGTGGCCATACTGTTTCATTCTGGTTGGCTCCTTCCTGCACGGGAGAAGGCGGGTGGTCCAAGAGCGCAGGATTTACTGCAGAGAAACAAAGGCATTGCAGCCAGCCCCACCGCGGACCCCTCGCTGCCACACTGACGGTGCCATTTTCCAGGGTGGCACCAGTGAAGGTCAACAAACATCTTTGGGCGGCTGTCCCCCTACCCAAGGGACAGAAAGAACTAAGCACAACTGGGGCGCCTGGGTGGCTCAGTCGGTTAAGTGTCCGACTTCGGCTCAGGTCACGATTTCGCGGTTCGTGAGTTCGAGCCCCGCGTCGGGCTCTGTGCCGACGGCTCAGAGCCCAGAGCCTGCTTCGGATTCTGTGTCTCCCTCTC
>NW_024420549.1:26045-36631 GCF_014898765.1 Herpailurus yagouaroundi
GTGAGTTCGAGCCCCGCGTCGGGCTCTGTGCCGACGGCTCAGAGCCCGGAGCCTGCTTCGGATTCTGTGTCTCCCTCTCTCTCTCTGCCCCTCCCCTGCTCATGCTCTGTCTCTCTCTGCCTCAAAAATAAATAAAACATTAAAAAAACAAACAAACCAGAATGAAGCACAACCAAGGGTGATCTTAAACAGGATCGTTTTGTCTTCCAAGGTGGTCTTGGCTGGACCTCTTGCAGGGTAGAGGGGAAGGGGTTCTGAGCAGCTGCTTGTTGTTGGGGAGGGTTTCAGACGCCTTTGCCACTTGGTCCCATCAGCCAGTGCTGCCATGAGTCAGCCTCAGTAAGGAAGAGACCTGGGGTGATCGGGAGCCCCAGCGTGAGCGGCAGACCACCTCCTGTGTGTGCGAGGATGCTGAGAAGCCCAGGAGGGCATTTGGGCAGGCGTGGAGACACAGAACCCCCAGAGGGTTTGCACCGCAAAGATCTGGGAGTGTAGAGGGGAGCAGGTGTGACAATGGGGTCAGGGCTGTCGGAGATACTAGGCAGGGGTCAGGGGCCATGAGGACGGGCCCACAGAGGTAGGCGGGGCCAGTCCTGGGAAACAGTCCTTAGTCTCTCCTGGTGCTGTGCTCTCGGCCCCTGACACGGCTAAGTCTGCACCTTTCCTTACAGCCAAGTCTTCCTCAGCCCCTTCTGTCCAAGGGCACGACTCCAGGACTCGCTCCCTGGCAGTCCCCCTCAACAGCTTTGCTTGAGATTTCACAGCTCGGACTTGAGATTTCACAGACCAGTGGCGTTCGAAATATAAACATAATAGCAAGTCAACAGAAGGGGCCAGCTGTTTCCTTTGCCACATAAGGTCATTTTTAAAACCTAATTGTTCCCATTATTGCATAAAATAGGGGGGAAATTTACTACCCAAACATTGGGAAGACATAACCTTGGAGTCATCCCTGACCATCTTTCTGGTGTCCCCACATCCAACCTGCCAGACTGGACCCAGGTCTGGTTAGGTGTTCGTTAAAGAAAAAGAACGTCGAGTCCAAAATTCAGTATGAGAGTGCGTGTTATTGAAAAAAAATTTTTTTTAACGTTTATTTCTTTTTGAGAGAGAGAGAGAGAGAGAGAGTGAGCAGGGGAGGAACGGAGAGAGAGAGACGCCGACTCCGAAGCAGGCTCCAGGCTCTGAGCTGTCGGCACAGAGCCCCACGCGGGGCTGGAACCCACGAACCGCGAGATCATAACCCGAGCTGACGTCGGACGCTTAACCGACTGAGCCACCCAGCGCCCTGACTGAGTGTTATTTAGGATGAGAAATCACAACAAATCCGATCTTAAAAAGCTGACAAATACCACACACACGACAAAATCCAGGAACCAACAACAATATTTAGCAGTTAGCTGCCTGACATGCCCATAAGATAGCTTTCCCCTCTATTCTGGACTATATTCTCTTGGATCCTTTTCTCCCACGTCAACGGCTTCGTGCTAGCGTTTTCTGGAGGCAAAACAGCAGGCCGGTTCTATCTTCCCTTTAGCACCGTCGATTGAATTTGGCTGTTATTGAGCATTCAGAGGCGTTTCTTTCAGCTTTGGAGATCGCTGCTGTTAGGCCTTTGGGATTGTAAGGCTGTGGCCACCTCTACCAAATTTCCTTCATGGGTGAGCGGTCAACATGTTCCATGTTCCTTATTGTATACGGGAGAGTGTTGAGTATGTTCCTTACAGGAAGGAACCTCCCCGACTGGGCCAGGCACGGTGACAGCCAGAGTCCCCGCTCAGAAGTGTGCAGGCTGATGACGGGAAGAGAGTCCCTTGGACTAGCTTCTGGCTCCATGTAGCTTCTTTCTCCTCCACAGTCCTCGGACAGAATCCGGTTTGCTCAAGAACGTTCAGCATTTCTTTTATCTGTCTCCAGGCCGCAGGGCGGCCGAAACATCTCCATTGACCAGCTGGGGGGCCGGGGTACCGGGTGGCTTCTCCGACAGCCTGTCGACTCACCAGTGCGCATTGTACCACCTCGCTGGGACGACTCCCTTTCAACAAAGGAGGGGGGGGGGATCTTCTTTGTGGGATTCTCAGCCCAGGAAAAACTGGTCTAGGGGAGAGTTCTCGGCCGGAGGGATCTTGCCAGGGCCTGCCCACTGGCTCTGCTCCGGCTGAAAACGGTCACAGGGATTGTCCCGAGAACAGAAGATCCCTAATGAGGTCGCAGGGACCCACAGCCTGGTGCACCCTCCGCCTCCCGCTCTCCCTCCACACCGAATTTTGGAGCTTGATTTCTGGGCCTGTTCTTTTCTCTGCAAAAGTAATAATAAGGCATTCTGGCTTGGGGAAAAGATGATTAAATTTCAAATTACCCTTCCTGCCAGGTAAGATTGAAATCTCTGGATCCAGGCCGGCCGGAGACCTGTTCTGCACACAGGAAGCCGTAACAGGGGTTTATTTGCACGTGGCGGTGGGAGGGGGGAGGGGACTGAAATGGAGCAGTGTGTTTAAAACGACATTAAGGGGCGGCAAGCATGGTAATTGGGGCATTTGTTATACTGTAAGGAGCTTTCCCGAACATGGAAATTAGGAACATTGCGATTATGATCTTGAACTTGGCGAGGCAAGTCAGATCCATCCGCCCGTCGCAGCACCCCTCCCCCCACGCCCCCCCTCCCGCTCCTCCTGCCATTAAAAGGCAGAGGGTGAAGGGAGGAGGCGCAAGAGGGCTTTCAGGGTCTTTGGGAGGGAGGAGCCGTGGACAGTTATTAAACGCTTTAATAATGCGGAGAGTTGCGGCTTCGGCTTGGGTTTGGGGAGGCTTTGATCAAACCCGGCCTCGTTGGCAGGGCCTGCTTCCCCAGGGGAGGCCGAGAGGAAAACCGCAGGCGGGAAAGGGCAGGGAAGGGCCGGGAGCCCAGCCTCGGATTTCAAAGCTGCACCGAGGGTGCCCTGCAACAGGCTAGAAGTTCTCATTTTCTTCCCAATGCCCTGAAAGCAGGACCCAGGCGTCTCTTCGCCATTCAGGCTTGTCACGGGACTCAGACTGGAAGCAGGTGTTCGAGTGTGTGTGTGTGCGCGTGTGTGCGTGTGTGCGCGCGCGCGTACAGGCTAGGCCACCATCTAACGATGAGTGTAAACTGTGAGTTACGTGAAGACAGGCTGGCGTGTGATGTCCTTGCACACTCAAAAATGGAAACCAGGCTGGGGCGCCTGGGTGGCTCAGTCGGTTGAGTGTCCGACTTCAGCTCGGGTCACGATCTCGCAGTCCGTGAGTTCGAGCCCCGTGTCGGGGCTCTGTGCTGACAGCTCGGAGCCTGGAGCCTGTTTCAGATTCTGTGTCTCCCTCTCTCTGACCCTCCCCGTTCATGCTCTGTCTCTCTCTGTCTCAAAAATAAATAAACATTAAAAAAAAAAAAAAAAAACGCCCACTAAATGGAGAATAAATTCACATAAATGTGAATGTGAGACCAGGCTGGCTCCCAGGGCTCCTGACCTGCTGTCCTATGGTGTCGCTTCTTCTACACAGGGCTTATGTGCCCAACCAGTTGAGTGTCCACAGGTGAGGGACCCTCAGTCACAACCCAGCTTCCTGCTATAAAGATAAAAAGGCTATCTAAAATTTCCTGTAAATTGCAGTTTGGCTCTGGATCGAAGGACCCTGCTGGGACCACGGTTCTAAACCTCAGTCCTCTTAGCAGGGCGCTTCCCAGGCCAGAATGCTCAGTCTTGACAGAAGCCTCAGAGCCTCCCCCGGCAGCCTTGGCCGCACCTCCAGAGGCTGGCACTGAACTTGGCACGCGTAAGAACTCAAAAATATGTGTTGCTGGACTGTGTAGCTGACCGGTGACGGCCTTGCACACCCTGCTCAGATCCCGGGGACTCCTGCTTTGCACACACTTCTAAGGGGCTGGTCGAGGGCTTCCCCATCCCTTGGCCCGTTCGGATCAGGAGGGGACGGTTTCTAAAGGCCAGCACGCTGATGGCAGGGAGAGAAGGCACCAGGACAGAAGACAGCAATGTTGGCTCAGGAGCATTGGTTACAACCCACCGAAGAACTCTGGAACGCTCGGAGCGATGGGGCCCTTGTCGGCTCACAGAAGGAAGCTCACAGAAGGGGACCCAGTGTGGGAAATAGAGTGAGTGCTTCCTGGTCTCCAGGCTGTAGGGACCATGGGCAGGGATGTTCTTAGACCTTCCTCTACCTTCTCACTCTGACGTCAACAGCAGACCCCCTGGACCGGGAGGGGTGTGGCCTGGCTCAGCGTGTGGCCTGGGCCTGCTCTTAGCTGGGTGAGTGACCCCTCTCTTGAGAGCCCTTCCGAGGCGGCCCCCAGAGGGAGACCCTGGGGCTCATCAGGCAAGGGGAGGGTTTGCTGGGCAGCGAGGAAATCAACATGGGCAGCACTGGGGAAGGGACACCCACTGGAGGCTCTGGGCCCCTCAACTGGCTGCAAACTGAATAAAAAGCAGGAACAGCTCACCTGCCCATCATCTGATGGGCAAATGATGTGTGATTTCACCACCTGTCCCCAGTGTCCTTTTAGGGACAGCGTGATTTCCATATGAAATGATACGAACTTATTTTTAACTTGTTATTTATTTAACTTTTTAAAAAAGTTTTCTAATGTTTATTTATTTTTGAGAGAGAGAGAGAGAGAGAGAGAGAGAGAGAGACAGAGCATGAGCTGGTGAGGGGCAGAGAGAGAGGGAGACACAGAATCCAAAGCAGGCTCCAGGCTCGGAGCTGTCAGCACAGAGCCCGACGCGGGGCTTGAACCCACGAATCACGAGATCGTGACCTGGGCCGAAGTGGGATGCTTAACCGACTGAGCCACCCAGGCGCCCCTATTTAACTTATTTTTTAAAATATGGTGCTTAAATTGAGAACCTTCACTTAGCTGGAGATTGACTTTTGAGAACCCTTCCCATATTTCCAAGGCCAACGGGCATTCCCCTTTCCTCTTGCCCACTGAGACCCTAACCTGGGCTCTGGCCATAAGGACACGGGCCCTGCCTTGATCTTTGCATCAGGCCAAGAGCTATCAGCAAAGGAGCACTGGACAGGGAGTCGAGCAGATCTGGACATCAGCGTCAGCCCTGCCCCTAAGAGCTGTGCCATCTGAGCCTCCCATTGTCACACCGGCAAACGGGGTGGAACAGACCCCGGCCAGCCCGAGAGAGGGGTGGTGGGCAGGGCTCACAGCAAGCAGTAAGCAGCGAGCTCTGGGCTGCTCCGAGAATTAAATGAGATACGGTGCGTGAAGCACCTCCCGGAAGGCCCGCCGTGGAGAAGGGAGCGCGGAGGTTAATTGGATGGAAAGGCGAGGGGAGAGAAAAGGGAGGACTGACTGTGTCCCCGCGCAGAGCGTCCCAGATCCTGCTGGACTTGCCAGCTGCTGCCTGGAATTTTGCAGTAAAGCATTCTCCTTTTCGCCTAAAGCATTGATCCCAATTAAAATGCTAATTGTCTCCAAGGGTTCTCCTTTTTCATTTTTTTTTTTTTTTCACTAGTCTGCCACTGACCCCAGAGTGTGGACGAGGGGGATCTGTGAGCCTCAGTTCATGGACGGGGATGGAAAAGGTGGCTCATCCCCGCAAGGCACCCAGGGCCCCCACCTTCGCGCCATCGCTTCCCCATGTGATGTGAGCGTGAGTCAGATGCTCAGATGCCCTTCTCGCTGCCCCCTGCGCCCACCACCCTCATTCCAGCCGCCACGCCTTTGGTCCTGTTCTCTCCGTGCCTGGAATGTCCCCCCTGCTCCTCTCTGCTCCGCCCCCCCGCTCCCCGGGGCCGGGTTCGAATCTTACCTCCTCCAACTCGCACCATCCTCCTGTGGGATGTCTCCTCAGTGCCACACACTTTACCCTTAGCGAAGGACAAAGTACGTGGTAGGATGACCATCCTAGGAAAGGCTTATAGGTGGTTAGCCCTCCCTGGTTCCACAGGCAGCACACGTCATGGAGACAGTATCGCATGGACGAGAGAATGTGGCCCTTGGTGGGGCCGACTTGCGCTCACATCCGGGTTCACCCTGGGCATTCGTCGACTCAGCACGAATAATAGGGCAGTGATGTATGTAAACAGCCTGACATATAATAGGGTTCCAGAAATATTAGCAGCATCCTCTGGCTTGGTCTTCCCCTCCTCCACCGATTTTCTAATGATTCCATGAGATAGCCCGAGCATTACATTCCCACTGGACAGATGGATAAACCGAGGCCCAGGCAGGTAAGGAGACTTGTCCAAGGTCACATGGAAGCAACGGCCATCCTGGACCCTGGATGGCCTGATTCCCAGGTGGATGCCCCAGGCAGCCCCTCCCTGGCTCCTGCCTTAGAGTCTCCTGCCCCTGTTCTCGCTCAGGAGGCTCCGTCTGGGGGCAGATCAGCCATGCTGGGGGCACTGAGGGGACAAGAAGCAGCAGCGAGAAGGGTGCAAACCAACAGCCCGAAGAGAAGCCTCTGCTGTGGGAAGTAAACTGTGACTTTCTCTTCTGCATAGTAGATATTTTCTAACAAGGTCCTCGGTCCCCTGCTCTTTTTCTGCAGTGGAGTTAACCTCGGTCTCTTCCTGCGCTTCAGCTGCTGATGCCGAGGCGGTTTACGGAGCGGGCAGCTGTCACCTCGGAGGGGTGGGAGCTCGGAGCAGAGTGAGGTCAGCACTGTACGGGTCTGTGCCCCTTCTCTCCCCCGGGGGGGGGGCGCAGGAGGGGAACTGAGGCTAGAAGGGACCAGCTGGAGGCTTCTTGGCCCAGAATTGGAACCAGCCAGGATCTCACTCAAACAGAAGAGGCAGGACTGGGAAGGAACAATGCCTCGTCATTCCTAGGGTCCTTCGTCAGAGTCCCCTGGCCCAACTCTCTGCTGGCCTGGGAACCCGGTGGCGGGCTCCTAGCACAGCCAGGAGAAGTCAAGGGGGCTTTCTTGAGTAAAGCGCTACCCCTTGCTGAGTTTTGGAAGGCAGGTCGCTGCAACCCGGGCACTATCGACATTTGGGCTGCGCCCTTCTTTGCCGTGAGCCCGCGCGGTGCACTGCAGGCGTTCAGCGACATTGACCTCTTCTGGCCACATGCCGACAGCTCCCTCCCAAAGCTGTGACTGCCAAAAAACGTCTCCAGGCATCACCAAATGTCCCCGGGGAGTGAAACTGTCTCCCGTTGAGAGCCACTAGAGGAAGAAAAGAGGGGGTCCAGGCAAAGGGCATGGCTTTGACATGTTTGGGGAGCCCTGAAGTTTGCCACAACACCGGTGAGCAACCCCCCGCCCCCAGAGGGCCTCCTGCGGGGATAAATGAGGCTGCACACATACTCAGAGCCTTAATGAAAGGCTTCGTATGATCTGCTCAGCCTTTTAAAAATTGTTCTGGAAGTTACTGTCCCGCTCCTCTGAGCCCTTTCCTTGGCAGTGGGTTTCTTGTCTTATCCACTTCTGCAGAAGCCTCTGCGAATGCCCTGGGAGCAGTGCTTTTGCAGGACCTCTGGGAACACGCAGTCTCTGTGGGGCTGACCTAGCAGGTGGATACGGTAGACAGCCTCCCCCCCCCCCCCAACCAATCCAAGCATCCATTAGATGGTCACCTGTACCAAACAGATAAAGGAGACAGACGTTGCTAAACCTTAACAGAAGATTAGCCAACGGAGCCCTTTAACTGACGCCTGCCTGAGCGCGTGTAAATATCATCCACTTTATGAGGGACAAGTTTGCCCGCGGTGTTTCCAGACAGTCACTGCAGAAAGCAAGTTACCTCATGTTTATCTGTACCTAATTCCCAGCCCAAACACACTTGACTATTTCGGTCTAGACCACACTTGATCATTGCAAACAGCCACCAAATCCCTCTCCTCTCCTGTTTACGGATGGAAACAGCTGCTGTATTTGCATGCCGGGCTCCTTAGGATAAACACGACTCTGATTTCCTAACTTTCTTTGGAGAATTCCTCCTCAGCGCCCATGTTTATTAATGAAGCTGGCTTGGAGAGATACAGCAGGCATCACTGTAATCTCTGGGGTTTTCGCTGAGGTCAGCTGGGGAGAGTGGACATCACCTGGGGAAAGCGGGGGGCGGTGAGCCCCCTCCCGGTGGGCCGTATCTGAGGCATCAAGCCCGGCCCCACCTCCAGGGAAGGATCGAGGTTTCCTTTCTCAAGAATCCCCAAGTTCCCCATCACCTTTCTCTGGCTACTTCATTTTGCCTTGGCTGCCAGGAGGCTCGGGGGTCAAATCAGATCTTATTATTCGAGGCTCCTGAAGCGTTCTTCCTCCCAGTTTGCTACGTGGCTCAGGAAACCTCTTTTTTGGTTTTCTTTCGGGTTGTTCTCTGTGTGTTTTCATATTAGAAACTGCCTCAAGTACTCTCAGGAAGTAGGCGGGGTGTCAGGAACAAACAAACATCAAACGCACCAAACCTTTTCTCCCGCCTCCGTCAAAAGGCAGCTACGATGTGTCTCTTTTGCTGAAGGAGTCTCTGTATGGGAGAGGTGATTAAGGTAACCCACAGTGATGCTGGGACGGGGAGGTGTGAGCTAGAATAGGCCTGCGGGTCTCAGAGAAAGGAAGGAGATAACATCGTTAACTACGCCCAGGCCTTGGCCAGTATTTACAATCCAGGGATGAGAACACCAACATCCGGAAAAAAGGAAAAGCCTTTTTCAGGCCGAGACTAGAACCCGCATCTGCCGGCCCCTCCCAGCCTGGAGCTGTAGGCATGACTGCCTTGCCGTGTCCTTGAAGCTGAGGAGACTGGGCCAGCCAGTTAACAGAGGCCTTCTCTCAAGCCCGCGTCTTCTTCCAAAGGGGAGGCTCTACTGGGGGCATGTCATTGGGAAATGAGGTGTGAGTGGCCAGTCGCCGTCTGGGTTCTGAGTTCAGGCAGGGGAGGGCCTTCAGACAGCTCATCGATGGCTTTGGTTTGTGATGGGCAGGGCAGGGTGGGCTGGGAGAGGAGAGGCCGGGCCATATAACCAGCAGGAGAGCGCAGCAGCTTCTGAAGGACGAGTAAGGTCAAGTGTTAAGCCTAGAGGACAACCATGGCTCCTTGGAGCATAGATTTGACCCAGAAGTAACTCAGCCAAGTGTCGTCCAGCCTCACCTTAAACATTCCCCGGGGATGGAAAGATTCATGACCCGTCCTGAGCCAGACGGGACAGGCAGGTGCTGAATGTCCTGACTCACGGGGTCCTGGGTCCTGGAGGTGAGAGAAATGTGGAGTGGCAGGCGAACGGTCCCTCTGCTGAAGGCAGCTGGGGGTACTCGGGCCACCTCTCAGGGGACCGCTGTGCAGTGCCTGGCCTGCCTCTAGCGATGCCTCAAGTGCGATGCTGAGGACTGCGGCCGCGATGATCCAGAAGGGCCGGAAAATAAAGCTGCTTTCCAGCCTTAGACGTCCCTGTGAGAGACGGAAGGCGAAGCTGGAATTGGGTTCGGGAACGGGGCGGGGGGAGGCGCAATGCCCTGATCTGTAGTGTTTGCCGGCTCCCACGGGTGCCAGGCTCCCACCACGGTCAAGCCCAAGCCGCCAATGTCCAGGTCACGGAACGCACGTTGCGAGAGATGCTAACAGTCCCGCCGCCGGCTGGTCTCACGTCACATCGTGGCCTGGTCTCCGTTACCGCTCTGACTCTCACTCGCCAGGTACCTTTAGGCCCCGGCTTCCTCATCTATAAAATGGGATGTCCCCATTTTATATTTCCAGGACTTTTTGGAATACAAGAATACAAGAGCTTGAAACGAGCTTGGAACGGTCCCCAATTTTGATGGGAGGCCAAACAGGACAAGGTGCCCTGGCAGAGGACTAACGTGACATAGTAGGGAGGCCCGGGGTTTGAATCCAAATCCCCAAGCCCGAGTCCACGTTTGTGGCCCACGTAAGCCACGGGTCTCGGTCTCCCCGCCTGTGAAATGTGGGTCCCCCCTCGCCGCCCCGGTCACCTCCTGGGGTGTGGTGAAACCGGAGGGATAAAAAAAAAAAAAAAAATCCCGTATTTTTCAAGAGCCCCACGCACGGGAGAGGGAGGTGGCAGATGGCTGTGACAGAAACGACAAAAAAGAGGGCCAGCCCAACCATCAAAGGGACAATTTACGCTCCAGAAAACTAATCCCTAATTATTCCTTTCTGTTCTGAAGAGACAGGGGCCCAGAAGAGAAGCCAGTGGTTCAACCTTCACGTGACTATTTAAGCCTGAACCAGGAAGAGGAACAACTATACATGTACACAGGCTAGAATTTGAATACCTAATTTGAGGAGGCATAGAAATTGGCAGTTATTCAAATGAGTGCATTTGCATATATAGGGTTTAAGGCTACATGATAATTCCTTAATATTTTTCCCATAGTGCAGAGTAAGGACTTTAGATCTTTCTCCTTCTTTAGATCTTTCTCCTTCTTTTAGGAGGGGATTGCTAAGGCAGCTGGGTGGAGCCCGGGTTCTGGGTGTTCCAGGATTTGGGGGTGTGGGGCGAGCACCCAAGGGGCTGCCGAGAAGCCCTTTTCTACAGTAGAGGAGGCAGTATCTGACCTGTGGGCATTTGACCGTGACCTCCTGACTCAGCAGTGGCAGCCGGGGGCACGTCCTCTGCCTCTTAGAGGTTGCAGAGGCTC